>NC_092725.1:1655000-1778657 GCF_047496885.1 Scyliorhinus torazame | reverse complement strand
ATTTCCTCAAGGCCTTTTTTCCAAAACGTAGACAGTCTAATCCTGGCGTTTGTGTGTGTGTGTGTGTGTGTGTGCGGGGGGGGGGCGGTAAGAACCCGAGAATTCCCAAACCGACTCCGCAAAGAGGAAAAGTCAATTGGCTTTACCGAACCTACAATATTACCACTGGGCAACAACGGCAGAAAGAGTGAGGGGGTGGGTACAAGAACCCAACACAGATTGGGTACAACTGGAGGAGGCATCTGATGTGACCATCAATTCACTCAGACACACGCGGAGAAGTAAACCGTGGTTTTAATCAGCTTAGAACTGTGCCTGCCTGCGACTGGTACAACACTGAGGTGGCCCCGCAGGTCGGCAGCTCTTATACTTCCTGTAAAGGGGGTGGAGCCATGGGCGGAGCCCGTACATGTCCCAACATATCCCCTGTGGGTGAAGCCACACAATGGCCCATAGGTAGAGCCCACAGGGTTATTAACATAACACAGTGCACTGGTGAATTATCAGTAATTCTACATTCACCACAACATCCTGTAAAGGAACAACCCTCCGGGCCCTGGCCACAGCCGCACTCCCATCCTCCTCAACACGGTACACAACGAGCCCAGTGGTAGCGGCCACGCTGAGAACGTGGACCCAGCTCAGACAACACTTCAGGATAACCAAAATGTCCCCATGGCCCCCATCCGCGGCAATCACAGACTCCCCCCAGCCATGCTAGATACCACCTTCAAAAGATGGAGGCGGGACGGGGGCACACTGACGGTCGGGGACTTCTACGTTGGGCACAGACTGGCGACACTGGACGAACTGACGAGGAAGTGGAAACTAGCAAAAGGACAAGAATTGAGACACCTCCAAATAAAGCACTTCCTCCGCAAAGAGACAGTGGGGTACCCTGGGGCCCCCAGAAAGCACACTACTAGAGGACCTGATAGGCTCAAGCAGCGAGAAGGGGGGGCTATTTGGGAAAATATACGGACAGCTACTGGACAGAGCCCGGACTCCACTGGACGGGATCAGACAAAAGTGGGAGGACGAACTGGGGACAGAGGTGGGGTGGGGACTCTGGAGCGAAGCACTGAGCAGGGTGAGCTCCACCTCCTCCTGCGCAAGGCTCAGCCTAATGCAGCTCAAAGTGGTGCACAGAGTGCACCTGACAGAACCTGAATGAGCAGGTTCTTCCCCGGAGGTGGGGGACAAATGTGGGCGGTGCCAGCGGGGCCGGCCAACCACACCCACGTGTTCTGGGCTTGCCCCAAGCTGGCTGGGCTCCGGACAGCCTTCTCCGAGGCAATGTCCAAGGCTGTGGGGGTGAGGGTGAAGTCCTGCCCAATAGTGGCAATCTTCGGGGTATCGCAGCAGCCAGAGTTACACATGGGGAAGGGGGCCGACGCCCTCGCTTTCGCTTCCCTCATCGCCCGCCGGAGAATCCGCTCGGCTGGCGATCGGCAGCACCACCCACAGCTGCAGACTGGCTCCCTGACCTCTCGGAACTTCTCCACCGGGAGAAGATTAAGTTCGGCACCCGAGGGTCAGAGGAAGCTTCCTGGATACTTGGGGGCAGTTCGTCGGTCTGTTCCAAAACCTGTTCGAGGCCAGCAACAAGGAGTAAGCCAGGAAAAAAAAAGATAGATGAGGAACCAAATGAAGGACAAAATAAACATCTCTGTAAAATAAAGTAAATTAGCTTGGGCTAATATATATACACAACAACTGTTTCTAAAGCCGATAAAAAATTTCAAAAAAGAAGAATCATAGAATTTACAGTGCAGAAGGAGGCCATTCGGCCCATCGAGTCTGCACCAGCTCTTGGAAAGAGCACCCGACCCAAGGTCAACACCTCCACCCTATCCCCATAACCCAGTAACCCCACCCAACACTAAGGGCAATTTTGGACACTAAGGGCAATTTATCATGGCCAATCCACCTAACCTGCATATCTTTGGGCTGTGGGAGGAAACGGAGCACCCGGAGGAAACCCATGCACACACGGGGAGAACGTGCAGACTCCGCACAGACAGTGACCCAAGCGGGGAATCGAAACTGGGACCCTGGAGCTGTGAAGCAACTGTGGTAACCACTGTGCTACCGTGCTGCCCACCATGTTAAACTTGGAATTGTTGATAACCAGACATGTGCGGAATCGTACAACGAACACAGAATATAATTCTCAACTCCACATTCCCGCCTTATCCCCATAACCCTCGATCCCCTGACTGATTACAAATCTGTCTGTCTCAGCCTTGAACACACTTAACGCCCCAGCCTCTACAGCTCTCTGCGGCGAAGAGTTCCACAGATTCACTGCTCTCTGAGAGAAGATATTCCTCCTCATCCCCGTGTGAAATGGGCGCCCCCCTGACTCTGAGATTCTGCCCTCTGGTCACAGACTCTCCCACAGGAGGAAACATCCTCTCAGCATCGACTCTGTGTGATGGGCCCGGGTTTCGAGAACCCCAAAGTGTATCATGGAGTTCCCCTGACCCACAACTTTTACTAGATTGTGGTATGGGGAGCACACGGCCCACTCTACAGGGGTGGGACAGCAGAAATGGAAACGTATTTTTAAAACAAAACAATGTTTATTCTATGAACTCAAGTTAACCTTTTTAAAACAAAGTGAACATTTTAGCAACCATCAATTCAAATACAACCCCCAAAGACTACAACACTAAGTAATCCTTAATAACTTCCCAAACAACATCCAGAAGACAAAAGAAACACCTTTTAACAGAAGCACATCAGGTTTACATTCACTACTGAGAACATTTATAATTGTGAATTCACCAAATGATCGAGAGATCATTCATGGCAGAGAGATCAACAGTACACCTGCTCTGTCTGGCTTCAGCTCCAACACTGAAAACAAAACTAAAACACACCCTGCAGCAAACAGCCTCGATGTTGAGGGCTCCCAGGGCAACTCCCTCCCGACTGTATTCCACTGTGCCGGCCCCTCTGCTGGGTCTGTCCTGCCGTTGAGACAGGACAGACCCAGGAATGGTGAGGGTGGAGTCTGGGATATTGTCTGTGAGGAATGATTCTGTGAGTGTGACTGTGTCAGGCTGGAGTCACATGTCACATGTCAAAAAAACCCCAAAAAGAACAAAACAGGTCCTCGAGGGTCATAATCTCCGGATTACTGCCCGAGCCACGTGCAAATTGGCATAGGGAGGCAAGAATAAGGGAAGTTAACACGTGGCTGAAAGAGTGGTGTGGGAAAGAGGGGTTCCTTTTCATGGGACACTGGCATCAGTTCTGGGACAGGGGGGACCTATACCGTTGGGATGGTCTCCACCTGAACCGAGCTGGGACCAGTGTTCTGGCGAAAAGAGTAAATAGGGTGGTCAATAGGACTTTAAACTAGAGATTGGGGGGAAGGGAAAGTCAGGGAACCAAGAGGTGAAGTAATCAGTGGGAAGCGTAGCTGCTTAGGAATACAAAAAAGCACAAAAAGACAAAACTCAGGAGAGGTTACGATTGTCCCCATCCCACAAAATATGACACAGTGTATGGAAAGGCTCAGTAAACCAAGGTCCACCACACTAAGAAAACAAAAAGGGACGGTCAATAGAGAATTAAAGGTGCTATATTTAAATGCGCGCAGTGTACGGAACAAGGTAGATGAGCTTGTGGCCCAGATTGTGACTGGCAGGTATGATGTGGTAGGCATCACAGAGACATGGTTGCAGGGGGGTCAGGACTGGCATTTAAACATCCAGGGATTCACAACCTATCGAAAAGACAGAGAGGTGGGCAGAGGGGGCGGGGTTGCCTTGTTAATTAGGAATTAAATTAAATCAATAGCACTAATCGACATAGGGTCGGATGATGTGGAGTCTGTGTGGGTAGAGTTGAGGAACCACAAAGGCAAAAAAAACATAATGGGGGTTATGTACAGGCCTCCTAACAGTGGTCAGGACCGGGGGCACAAAATGCACCACGAAATAGAAAGTGCATGTCAGAAAGGCAAGGTCACAGTGATCATGGGGGACTTCAATATGCAGGTGGACTGGGTAAATAATGCTGCCAGTGGACCCAAGGAAAGGGAATTCATTGAATGTTTACAGGAGGGCTTTTTGGAACAGCTTGTGATGGAGCCCACGAGGGAACAGGCCATTCTGGACTTAGTGTTATGTAATGAGCCAGACTTGATTAAAGATCTTAAAGTAAGGGAGCACTTAGGAGGCAGTGATCATAATATGGTCGAATTCAATCTCCAATTTGAAAGAAAGAAGGTAGAATCAGATGTAAAGGTGTTACAGTTAAATAAAGGTAACTACAGGGGCATGAGGGAGGAACTGACGAAAATCGACTAGGAGCAGAGCCTAGTGGGAAAGACAGTAGAACAGCAATGGCAGGAGTTTCTGGGAGTAATTGAGGACACAGTACAGAGGTTCATCCCAAAAAAAAGACAGGTTATCAGAGGGGGGATTAGGCAGCCATGGCAGACAAAGGAAGTTAGGGAATGCATCAAAGCAAAAGAGAAAGCCTATAATGTGGCAAAGAGTAGTGGGAAGTCAGAAGATTGGGAAGGCTACAAAAACAAACAGAGGATAACAAAGAGAGAGACAAGGAAAGAGAGGATCAAATATGAAGGTAGGCTAGCCAGTAACATTAGGAATGATAGTAAACATTTATTTAAATACATTAAAAACAAACGGGAGGCAAAAGTTGACATTGGGCCGCTCCAAAATGACGCTGGTAATTTTGTGATGGGAGACAAGGAAATAGCTGAGGAACTGAATAAGTACTTTGCGTCAGTCTTCACAGTAGAAGACATGAGTAATATCCCAACAATTCCGGAGAGTCAGGGGGCAGAGTTGAATATGGTAGCCATCACCAAGGAGAAAGTGCTAGAGAAACTAAGAGGTCTAAAAATTGATAAATCTCCGGCCCAGATGGGATACATCCTAGAGTTCTAAAGGAGATAGCTGAAGAAATAGTGGAGGCGTTGGTGATGATGTTTCAAAAGTCACTGGAGTCAGGGAAAATCCCAGAGGATTGGAAAATCGCTGTTGTAACCCCCCTGTTCAAGAAGGGAACAAGGAAAAAGATGGAAAATTATAGGCCAATTAGCCTAACCTCGGTTGTTGGCAAGATTCTAGAATCCATTGTTAAGGATGAGATTTCTAAATTCTTGGAAGTGCAGGGTCGGATTAGGACAAGTCAGCATGGATTTAGTAAGGGGAGGTCGTGCCTGACAAACCTGTTAGAGTTCTTTGAAGAGATAACAAATAGGTTAGACCAAGGAGAGCCAATGGATGTTATCTATCTTGACTTCCAAAAGGCCATTGATGAGGTGCCTCACGGGAGACTGCTGAGTAAAATAAGGGCCCATGGTATTCGAGGCAAGGTACTAACATGGATTGACGATTGGCTGTCAGACAGAAGGCAGAGAGTTGGGATAAAAGGTTATTTTTCGGAATGGCAACGGTGACGAGTGGTGTCCCGCAGGGTTCAGTGTTGGGGCCACAGCTGTTCTCTTTATATATTAACGATCTAGATGATGGGACTGGGGGCATTCTGGCTAAGTTTGCCGATGATACAAAGATAGGTGGAGGGGCAGGTAGTATGGAGGAGGTGGGGAGGCTGCAGAAAGATTTAGACAGTTTAGGAGAGTGGTCCAAGAAATGGCTGATGAAATTCAACGTGGGCAAGTGCGAGGTCTTGCACTTTGGAAAAAAGAATAGAGGCATGGACTATTTTCTAAACGGTGACAAAATTCATAATGCTGAAGTGCAAAGGGACTTGGGAGTCCTAGTCCAGGATTCTCTAAAGGTAAACTTGCAGGTTGAGTCCGTAATTAAGAAAGCAAATGCAATGTTGTCATTCATCTCAAGAGGCTTGGAATATAAAAGCAGGGATGTGCTTCTGAAGCTTTATAAAGCATTAGTTAGGCCCCATTTAGAATACTGTGAGCAATTTTGGGCCCCACACCTCAGGAAGGACATACTGGCACTGGAGCGGGTCCAGCGGAGATTCACACGGATGATCCCAGGAATGGTAGGCCTAACATACGATGAACGTCTGAGGATCCTGGGATTATATTCATTGGAGTTTAGGAGGTTGAGGGGAGATCTAATAGAAACTTACAAGATAATGAATGGCTTAGATAGGGTGGATGTAGGGAAGTTGTTTCCATTAGCAGGGGAGACTAGGACCCGGGGGCACAGCCTTAGAATAAAAGGGAGTCACTTTAGAACAGAGATGAGGAGACATTTCTTCAGCCAGAGAGTGGTGGGTCTGTGGAATTCATTGCCACAGAGGGCGGTGGAGGCCGGGACGTTGAGTGTCTTTAAGACAGAAGTTGATAAATTCTTGATTTCTCGAGGAATTAAGGGCTATGGAGAGAGAGCGGGTAAATGGAGTTGAAATCAGCCATGATTGAATGGCGGAGTGGACTCGATGGGCCGAATGGCCTTACTTCCACTCCTATGTCTTATGGTCTTATGGTCTTATGGTCACATGTAGGCCAGACCAGGTAAGGACGGCAGATTTCCTTCCCTAAAGGACATTAGTGAATGAGATGGGTTTTTACAATTGATGCACTATCAATTACCACAAAGACGAGAGCAGTGGAACAATCGAGGATTTATTGAGCAAAGATGTGGTGCCTCCTGTAGCTGGGAGCAGAATGGCTGCAGCATGGCGAGCACACACATTTATACCCCGCCTACTGGGCGGAGCCAGCAGGCAGGGATTTACCCATGTACCTATATTATATGCACCTTACCGTAATACATATAATACTGCTAGTGGTGACTACCACAACAACAATCGAGAAAGGTGATTCGACCATCAATTCACACGAAACCAGGAGTAGAAGTAAACTGTGGCTTTAATCAACTAGAACAGTGCCTGCCTGCGACTGGTCTGCTAGTGAGAGCCGCCTACAGGACTACTGCTCTTTATACCTCCCCTCAAGGGGTGGAGCCAGGGGCAGAGCCCACACAGGCCCCAACATGATACATTACAGGTAATACCTTACAATGGTCCATAGGTGGAGCCCACAGGGGCAACAGCGTGATACAGATATCTGCATGGTGAATGGTTAATGAAAAACGTTCACCACAAAAGGTTTCATGGTCATCGTTAGACTGTTCATTCCAGACTTTTATTGAATTTAAATTCCATCACCTGCCTGGCTGGGGTTTGAACCCGGGTTATCCTGGGTCTCTGGATTACTAGTCCCGCGACAATACTACTACACCACTGCCTCCCCGCAAAGTAGAAGCCCAATAGACACCTACACAGAATGGAGGCCCGATAGACATAAAATGGAGGCTTCATATCACTGGCACAAAATGGAGGCTTGTGGGTACACCGACACAAAACAGGCTCCAGCCAGCCAGATATGGAGCCGGGAAGAAGTTGGGAGGCCCACAGAGGGTACACGAGGACATGCTAGGAACTTGAGGAAGTCAGCGGTGAAGGAATAGAGGCTTTGAGGTTGGTAGAAATTGCCGATATGAAGTGGGCGAGGGTCATGGGGGGAGGGGGAGGTTTGGAAAGGGTGACGATCGGAGATTGATTTATGGTGAATAAGGATTGCGATGGTTGGAGGGGGGATGGGGAATATTTAAATCATTCTGACAGAACACATCGGAAAACATGATGCTCAGATTATCAGATAAGATGTTGGAGGCTGGAGCCCACTCCAGCTCAACTGGTACCGGAACAGGAGGGGAGGGGAACGGCGGAGGCAATGTGGTGAGTCACTCTGAGGGTGGAGGGAGGGAGGGAGGTGACGGGTTTGAGGCAGGGAGGTGAGGCGAGGAAGGATCACTGGCCTCTCAGGATTGGGAGCAGACCACCTCTTGGCCGGGCCGATACTCCCACAATGCATTGGCCGGATTGGGCTGCCCAGCTCAGTCACTGCCCAGTGAAGCCGAGCAGGAACCTTCAGCAGCTCCTGGAAGCTTCCGGAAGCTTTGAGCAAGCGTTGAGTGAACAACAGGGCTGCAACATCCTGCTGCCCACCACAAAAAAAAACCCACATCCTGGCCCGATGGAAAGAAGCAGAGTCACGAATACACATCCGCCCGCATCAACAAGCTTCACAACCCTGGTACCCATCCACATCCCCAACGGGAACGCTACCATCCCAGTCCCACACCATCCCAACTCGGACCCATCCACATCCCCAACGGGGACGCTACCATCCCAGTCCCACACCATCCCAACTCGGACCCATCCACATCCCCAACGGGGACGCTACCATCCCAGTCCCACACCATCCCAACTCGGACCCATCCACATCCCCAACGGGAACGCTACCATCCCAGTCCCACACCATCCCAACTCGGACCCATCCACATCCCCAACGGGAACGCTACCATCCCAGTCCCACACCATCCCAACTCGGACCCATCCACACCCCAACGGGAACGCTACCATCCCAGTCCCACACCATCCCAACTCGGACCCATCCACATCCCAAACGGGAACGCTACCATCCCAGTCCCACACCATCCCAACTCGGACCCATCCACATCCCCAACGGGAACGCTACCATCCCAGTCCCACACCACCCCAACTCGGACCCATCCACATCCCCAACGGGAACGCTACCATCCCAGTCCCAAACCATCCCAACTCGGACCCATCCACATCCCCAACGGGAACGTTACCATCCCAGTCCCACACCATCCCAACTCGGACCCATCCCCAACGGGAACGCTACCATCCCAGTCCCACACCACCCCAACTCGGACCCATCCACATCCCCAACGGGAACGTTACCATCCCAGCCCCACACCATCCCAACTCGGACCCATCCACATCCCCAACGGGAACGTTACCATCCCAGTCACACACCACCCCAACTCGGACCCATCCACATCCCCAACGGGGAAGCTACCCTCCCAGCCCCACACCATCCCAACTCGGACCCATCCACATCCCCAACGGGAACGCTACCATCCCAGTCCCACACCATCCCAACTCGGAAATCTCACTGTCACTGCGTCAATATCCCACAAAGCCCTCCCTAACAGCAGGGTGGTGGTACCTGCACCACAAGAGGCTTCAGCGGCTTCAAGATGGCGGCTCACCCACCACCTTCTCGAGGGGCAATTAGGGCCGGGTAATAAATGGTGGAGCTCAAGAGCAAAGCTCACATCCAATAAATTCATTATATAATACCTCCTGTACCTGTCCTGGGAGTGTTTGATGGGGACGGTGTATAGGGAGCTTTACTCTGTATCTAACCCCGTACTGTACCTGTCCTGGGAGTGTTTGATGGGGACAGTATGGAGGGAGCATTACTCTGTATCTAACCCCGTGCTGTACCTGTCCTGGGAGTGTTTGATGGGGACAGTGCCGAGGGAGCTTTACTCTGTATCTAACCCCGTGCTGTACCTGTCCTGGGAGTGTTTGATGGGGACAGTGTCGAGGGAGCTTTACTCTGTATCTAACCCCGTGCTGTACCTGTCCTGGGAGTGTTTGATGGGGACGGTGTAGAGGGAGCTTTACTCTGTATCTAACACCCTGCTGTACCTGTCCTGGGAGTGTTTGATGGGGACAGTGTTGAAGGAGCTTTACTCTGTATCTAACCCCGTGCTGTACATGTCCTGGGAGTGTTTGATGGGGTCAGTGTAGAGGGAGCTTTACTCTGTATCTCACCCCGTGCTGTACCTGTCCTGGGAGTGTTTGATGGGGACAGTGTCGAGGGAGCTTTACTCTGTATCTAACCTCGTGCTGTACGTGTCCTGGGAGTGTTTGATGGGGACAGTGTAGAGGGAGCTTTACTCTGTATCTAACCCCGTGCTGTACCTGTCCTGGGAGTGTTTGATGGAGACAGTGTAGAGGGAGCTTTACTCTGTTTCTAACCCCGTGCTGTACCTGTCCTGGGAGTGTTTGATGGGGACAGTGTCGAGGGAGCTTTACTCTGTATCTAACCCCGTGCTGTACCTGTCCTGGGAGTGTTTGATGGAGACAGTGTAGAGGGAGCTTTACTCTGTTTCTAACCCCGTGCTGTACCTGTCCTGGGAGTGTTTGATGGGGACAGTGTCGAGGGAGCTTTACTCTGTATCTAACCCCGTGCTGTACCTGTCCTGGGAGTGTTTGATGGGGACAGTGTTGAAGGAGCTTTACTCTGTATCTAACCCCGTGCTGTACCTGTCCTAGGAGTGTTTGATGGGGACAGTGTAGAGGGAGCTTTACTCTGTATCTAACCCCGTGCTGTACGTGTCCTGGGAGTGTTTGATGGGGATAGTGTAGAGGGAGCTTTACTCTGTACCTAACCCCGTGCTGTACCTGTCCTGGGAGTGTTTGATGGGGACAGTGTAGAGGGAGCTTTACTCTGTATCTAACCCCATGCTGTACCTGTCCTGGGAGTGTTTGATGTGGACAGTGTAGGGGAGCTTTACTCTGTATGTAACCCCGTGCTGTACCTGTCCTGGGAGTGTTTGATGGGGACAGTGTAGAGGGAGCTTTACTCTGTATCTAACCCCGTGCTGTACATGTCCTGGGAGTGTTTGATGGGGACAGTGTAGAGGGAGCTTTACTCTGTATCTAACCCCGTGCTGTACCTGTTCTGGGAGTGTTTGATGTGGACAGTGTAGAAGGAGCTTTACTCTGTATCTAACCCCGTGCTGTACCTGTCCTGGGAGTGTTTGATGGGGACAGTGTGGAGGGAACTTTACTCTGTATCTAACCCCGTGCTGTACCTGTCCTGGGAGTGTTTGATGTGGACAGTGTAGAAGGAGCTTTACTCTGTATCTAACCCCGTGCTGTACCTGTCCTGGGAGTGTTTGATGGGGACAGCGTGGAGGGAACTTTACTCTGTATCTAACCCCGTGCTGTACCTGTCCTGGGAGTGTTTGATGTGGACAGTGTAGAGGGAGCTTTACTCTGTATCTAACCCCGTGCTGTATCTGTCCTGGGAGTGTTTGATGGGGACAGTGTAGAGGGAGCTTTACTCTGTATCTAATCCCGTGCTGTACCTGTCCTGGGAGTGTTTGATGGAGACAGTGTAGAGGGAGCTTTACTCTGTATCTAACCCCGTGCTGTACCTGTCCTGGGAGTGTTTGAAGGGGACTGTGTAGAGGGAGCTTTACTCTGTATCTAACCCCGTGCTGTACCTGTCCTGGGAGTGTTTGATGGGGACAGTGTAGAGGGAGCTTTACTCTGTATCTAATCCCGTGCTGTACCTGTCCTGGGAGTGTCTGATGGGGACAGTGAGTGTGTGGGGTTGGGTTATGGGATGGGCTGCAGTCTCTCTGATGTGTAGAGTGTTGTGAAGTGTCTCTATGGAGACAGAGCAATGGAACAGAGGGGTTGGGTTCTTGTCTGACTCACACAATGAGGCTGCGAGGGAAGAGGAGTCAGCGGGCTCCCCCCTCGAAAACGCCAACCTTTCCAGAGCGCTGACCCTGGATTGGGAGTGTGTTTCCTCGGTGAGTACACAGGGGCATGGACACGGGCCAGCACATCCCGCTTCTACCCTCCTCCCCCCACAGCTCCCCTTGTGGCCAAACCCCCAGTGGCCCTCACCATTCTTGGATTCTCTCTCATCCAGCACATCCCAGCCCCACTCCCACCACCGGACCGGCAGGGGGGGGGACAGTGGGAAAGAGGAGGGGAGGTTTGAGGATGGTTGTGGCGCGATAGGACTGGAAACGGTGCTGAATCAATCTGTATTTTACTGGACCAATCAGCTGGAGATCGAGCAAATTGTTTGTGGATTTAAATCAGATTATATAATAAACCAAAGTTGAAAAATAGCAGCAGCATTTAGTGCCAATGAAACTGAGATATACAGTTCCAATACCCTCGACACTGTCCCCATCAAACACTCCCAGGACAGGTACAGCACGGGGTTAGATACAGAGTAAAGCTCCCTCTACACTGTCCCCATCAAACACTCGCAGGACAGGTACAGCACGGGGTTAGATACAGAGTAAAGCTCCCTCTACACTGTCTCCATCAAACACTCCCAGGACATGTACAGCACGGGGTTAAATACAGAGTAAAGCTCCCTCTACACTGTCCCCATCAAACACTCCCAGGACAGGTACAGCACGGGGTTGGGTACAGAGTAAAGCTCCTTCTACACTGTCCCCATCAAACACTCCCAGGACAGGTACAGCACGGGGTTAGATACAGAGTAAAGCTCTCTCTACACTGTCCCCATCAAACACTCCCAGGACAGGTACAGCACGGGGTTAGATACAGAGTAAAGCTCCCTCTACACTGTCCCCATCAAACACTCCCAGGACAGGTACAGCACGGGGTTAGATACAGAGTAAAGCTCCCTCTACACTGTCCCCATCAAACACTCGCAGGACAGGTACAGCACGGGGTTAGATACAGAGTAAAGCTCCCTCTACACTGTCCCCATCAAACACTCCCAGGACAGGTACAGCACGGGGTTAGATACAGAGTAAAGCCCTCTCTACACTGTCCCCATCAAACACTCCCAGGACAGGTACAGCACGGGGTTAGATACAGAGTAAAGCTCCCTCTACACTGTCCCCATCAAACACTCCCAGGACAGGTACAGCACGGGGTTAGATACAGAGTAAAGCTCCCTCTACACTGTCCCCATCAAACACTACCAGGACAGGTACAGCATGGGGTTAGATACAGAGTAAAGCTCCCTCTCCACTGTCCCGATCAAACACTCCCAGGACAGGTACAGCACGGGGTTAGATACAGAGTAAAGCTCCCTCTACACTGTCCCCATCAAACACTACCAGGACAGGTACAGCATGGGGTTAGATACAGAGTAAAGCTCCCTCTCCACTGTCCCCATCAAACACTCCCAGGACAGGTACAGCACGGGGTCAGAATCTATGCTAAGCTGTGCCAATGCCCTGTCTGGCGCAGTGCCAGACATATCTAAAAATCAGTAGTTAACCTTGTGAAGGTACGACACAGGACAACCTGTGAGACAAACAGCTCTGGCAGAGAATGATTGACATAGCTGTGTGTTTCCACACCGTCCGATCAGATCTAACCTCCGCAGCCCTGCCACACGTACCCGTGAACAACCCATTGAGGCAGAGGTCCAATAATAGCCCATCCCCAATGATTTGGGGGCCCACACGCTTTGATCCAGAGGGGTGAGGGGTTCTCCTTCGTGAGTCACAGAGAACTAGCATGCAGGTACAGCAATTGATAAATTAGTGAATGGAATGTTGGCCTTTATAGCTAAAGGATTAGAGTGTGAATGTTCGGCAGTGTTGTTACAACTGGACAAGGCAATGGTCAGACGCAACCTGGAGTAGTTTGCAGAGTCCCCTTATTGAATAAACTCGGTTTGTTCTCACTGGAACGACGGAGGTTGAGGGGAGACCTGATAGAGGTATACATAATTATGAGGGGCATAGACAGAGTGGATAGTCAGAGGCTTTTCCCCAGGGTAGAGGGGTCAATTACTAGGGGGCATAGGTTTAAGGTGAGAGGGGCAAGGTTTAGAGTAGATGTACGAGGCAAGTTTTTTACGCAGAGGGTAGTGGGTGCCTGGAACTCGCTACCGGAGGAGGTGGTGGAAGCAGGGACGATAGGGACATTTAAGGGGCATCTTGACAAACACATGAATAGGATGGGAATAGAGGGATACGGACCCAGGAAGTGTAGAAGATTGTAGTTTAGTCGGGCAGCATGGTCGGCACGGGCTTGGAGGGCCGAAGGGCCTGTTCCTGTGCTGTACATTTCTTTGTTCTTTGTTCTTATTTGAGGAGGGATGTGGTGGTATTGGAGGCAGCCCCGAGGAGGGTCACCAGATTGGTTCCAGAGACGAGGGGGTTTGTCGTATGAGGAGAGATTGAACAATTCAGGCCGACCCTCTCTGGAGTTTAGAAGAATGAGGGGAGATCAAATCGAGGTGTACAAGTTGCTAACAGGTCTGGATAAAGTAGCCATGGAGCGGGTGCTGCCTCTTGTGGGGCGTCTACAACTGATTTGAGGAGAAACTACTTGTCCCAAAGGGTTGTGAGTCTGTGGAATTCGCTCCCCCGGAGTGCGGTGCATGCTGGGAGAGTGAGTATGTTTAAGGAGGAGTTAGACAGGTTTTTAATCGGTAATGGGGTGAAGGGTTCTGGAGAACGGGCAGGAGTTGAGGCCCGGGTGGGATCAGCCACGATAGAATGGCGGAGCAGACTCGATGGGCCGAATGGCCACATACTGCTCCTATATCTTATGAATTTGTGAATGGACTTGGCTGAAGACTGACAGCTGTGATGCTGGGGACGTCCGGAGACCGAGACGGATCATCCCCTCGGCACATCTGGCTGGAGAGTGTTGCGACTGCCTCAGCCGTGTCTCTCGCACAGATGTGCTGGGCTCCTCCATCATTGAGGAGGGGGAGATTGTTTTTTTGAAGATATATTTTATTCCAAACTCTTCTGAAAGGCTTCAAAACGTAAACAATTCAGGGAGCAAGTTCCCCAACACACGACTACGAGTCCCCCAGCGAGGCCACCCCCCCCGGCGGCGTTATGTTCGCCACTCCAGTAAGATCCGTCACCGGCCAATCAGGGAGGCGGAGCATCGGCTGCCCTCCCCTCCCTCAGCTCCGGCTTCTCCGATACCCCAAATATCGCCAGCTTGGGGCCCGGCCCGACCTCCTCCCCCACGATCTCCTCCAACAACACGAACACTCCCGCCCAGAACCTCTCCAGCTTCTCACAGCCCCAGAACAGCGCGATTCGCTGGCCCCACCCACTCCTCTCCCACTGCCCTGCCACCCCCTGGAAAACCCCACTCACTCTTGCCCGTGTCATGTGTACCCTGTGTACCATCTTGAACCGTATCAGGCTCGTCCTCGCGCACGAGGAGGTCGCATTTACCCTGCGTAGTGCCTCACTCCACACTCCTCAGTTTATCTCCTCTCCCAGCTCCCCTTCCCACTTCTCTTTGGTCGTCGCCACCCGCTCACCTCCCAGCCACTCGCTCACCTCCCTGCCACCCGCTCACCTCCCTGCCACCCGCTCACCTCCCTGACACCCGCTCACCTCCCTGACACCCGCTCACCTCCCAGCCACCCACTCACCTCCCTGACACCAGCTCACCTCCCTGCCACCCGCTCACCTCCCTGCCACCCGCTCACCTCCCTGCCACCCGCTCACCTCCCAGCCACCCGCTCACCTCCCTGCCACCCGCTCACCTCACTGACACCCGCTCACCTCCCTGCCACCCGCTCACCTCCCAGACACCCGCTCACCTCCCTGCTACCCGCTCACCTCCCTGCCACCCGCTCACCTCCCAGACACCCGCTCACCTCCCTGCCACCCGCTCACCTCCCTGCCTCCCGCTCACCTCCCTGCCACCCGCTCACCTCCCTGCCACCCGCTCACCTCCCAGACACCCGCTCACCTCCCAGACACCCGCTCACCTCCCTGCCACCCGCTCACCTCCCTGCCACCCGCTCACCTCCCTGCCACCCGCTCACCTCCTGCCACCCGCTCACCTCCCAGCCACCCGCTCACCTCCCTGCCACCCGCTCACCTCCCTGCCACCCGCTCACCTCCCTGCCACCCGCTCAGCTCCCTGACACCCGCTCACCTCCCTGCCACCCGCTCACCTCCCTGCCACCCGTTCACCTCCCTGCCACCCGCTCACCTCCCAGACACCCGCTCACCTCCCTGACACCCGCTCACCTCCCTGCCACCCGCTCACCTCCCAGACACCCGCTCACCTCCCTGACACCCGCTCACCTCCCAGACACCCGCTCACCTCCCAGACACCCGCTCACCTCCCTGCCACCCAACTCCCTGCCACCCGCTCACCTCCATGCCACCCGCTCACCTCCCAGACACCCGCTCACCTCCATGACACCCGCTCACCTCCCAGACACCCGCTCACCTCCCTGCCACCCGCACACCTCCCTGCCACCCGCTCACCTCCCTGCCACCCGCTCACCTCCCAGCCACCCGCTCACCTCCCAGCCACCCGCTCACCTCCCAGCCACCCGCTCACCTCCCTGACACCCGCTCACCTCCCAGCCACCCGCTCACCTCCCAGCCACCCGCTCACCTCCCTGACACCCGCTCACCTCCCTGCCACCCGCTCACCTCCCTGCCACCCGCTTACCTCCCTGCCACCCGCTCACCTCCCAGCCACCCGCTCACCTCCCTGCCACCCGCTCACCTCCATGCCACCTGCTCACCTCCCTGCCACCCGCTAACCTCCATGCCACCTGCTCACCTCCCTGCCACCCGCTCACCTCCCAGCCACCCGCTCACCTCCCAGCCACCCGCTCACCTCCCTGCCACCCGCTCACCTCCATGCCACCTGCTCACCTCCCTGCCACCCGCTCACCTCCCTGCCACCCGCTTACCTCCCTGCCACCCGCTCACCTCCCAGCCACCCGCTCACCTCCCTGCCACCCGCTCACCTCCATGCCACCTGCTCACCTCCCTGCCACCCGCTCACCTCCATGCCACCTGCTCACCTCCCTGCCACCCGCTCACCTCCATGCCACTCGCTCACCTCCCTGCCAGCCGCTAACCTCCCTGCCACCCGCTCACCTCCCTGCCACCCGTTCACCTCCCTGCCACCCGCTCACCTCCCTGCCACCCGCTCACCTCCCTGCCAGCCGCTCACCTCCCTGCCACCCGCTCACCTCCCTGCCACCCGCTCACCTCCCTGCCACCCGCTCACCTCCCTGCCACCCGCTCACCTCCCTGCCACCCGCTCACCTCCCTGCCACCCGCTCACCTCCCTGCCACCCGCACACCTCCCTGCCACCCGCTCACCTCCCTGCCACCCGCTCACCTCCCTGCCACTCGCTCACCTCCCTGCCACCCGCTCACCTCCCAGACACCTGCTCACCTCCCAGACACCCGCTCACCTCCCTGCCACTCGCTCACCTCCCTGCCACCCGCTCACCTCCCTGCCACCCGCTCACCTCCCTGCCACCCGCTCACCTCCCTGCCACCCGCTCACCTCCCTGACACACGCTCACCTCCCTGCCACCCGCTCACCTCCCAGACACCCGCTCACCTCCCTGCCACCCGCTCACCTCCCTGCCACCCGCTCACCTCCCTGACACCCGCTCACCTCCCTGCCACCCGCTCACCTCCCTGCCACCCGCTCACCTCCCTGGCACCCGCTCACCTCCCTGCCACCCGCTCACCTCCCTGCTCCCAGACACCCGCTCACCTCCCTGCCACCCGCTCACCTCCCAGACACCCGCTCACCTCCCAGACACCCGCTCACCTCCCTGCCACCCGCTCACCTCCCTGCCTCCCGCTCACCTCCCAGACACCCGCTCACCTCCCTGCCACCCGCTCACCTCCCTGCCACTCGCTCACCGCACTGCCACCCGCTCACCTCCCAGACACCCGCTCACTTCCCTGCCACCCGCTCACCTCCCTGCCACCCGCTCACCTCCCTGCCACCCGCTCACCTCCCAGCCACCCGCTCACCTCCCAGACACCCGCTCACCTCCCTGCCACCCGCTCACCTCCCAGCCACCCGCTCACCTCCCTGCCACCCGCTCACCTCCCTGCCACCCGCTCACCTCCCAGACACCCGCTCACCTCCCTGCCACGCGCTCACCTCCCTGCCACCCGCTCACCTCCCTGCCACCCATCCACCTCCCAGACACCCGCTCATCTCCCTGCCACCCGCTCACCTCCCTGCCACCCGCTCACCTCCCAGACACCCGCTCACCTCCCTGCCACGCGCTCACCTCCCTGCCACCCGCTCACCTCCCTGCCACCCATCCACCTCCCAGACACCCGCTCATCTCCCTGCCACCCGCTCACCTCCCTGCCACCCGCTCACCTCCCTGCCACCCACCTCCCTGCCACCCGCTCACCTCCCTGCCACCAGCTCGCCTCCCTGCCACCCGCTCACCTCCCAGCCACCCGCTCACCTCCCTGACACCCGCTCACCTCCCTGCCACCCGCTCACCTCCCTGCCAACCGCTCACCTCCCTGCCACACGCTCACCTCCCTGCCACCCGCTCACCTCCCTGCCACCCGCTCACCTCCCAGGCACCCCTCACCTCCCTGCCACCCGCTCACCTCCCTGCCACCCGCTCACCTCCCTGCCACCCGCTCACCTCCCTGCCACCCGCTCACCTCCCTGCCACCCGCTCACCTCCCAGGCACCCGCTCACCTCCCTGCCACCCGCTCACCGCTCTGCCACCCGCTCACCTCCCTGCCACCCGCTCACCTCCCTGCCACCCGCTCAACTCCCTGCCACCCGCTCACCTCCCTGCCACCCGCTCACCTCCCTGCCACCCGCTCACCTCCCTGCCACCCGCTCACCTCCCTGCCACCCGCTCGCCTCCCTGCCACCCGCTCACCTCCCAGGCACCCGCTCACCTCCCTGCCACCCGCTCACCTCCCAGACACCCGCTCACCTCCCTGCCACCCGCTCACCTCCCTGCCACCCGCTCACCTCCCTGCCACCCGCTCTCCTCTCTGTCACCCGCTCACCTCCCTGCCACCCGCTCACCTCCCTGCCACCCGCTCACCTCCCTGCCACCCGCTCACCTCGAAGACACCCGCTCACCTCCCTGCCACCCGCTCACCTCCCAGACACCCGCTCACCTCCCTGCCACCCGCTCACCTCCCTGCCACCCGCTCACCTCCCTGCCACCCGCTCACCTCCCTGCCACCCGCTCACCTCCCAGACACCCGCTCACCTCCCTGCCACCCGCTCACCTCCCAGACACCCGCTCACCTCCCTGCCACCCGCTCACCTCCCTGCCACCCGCTCACCTCCCTGCTACCCGCTCACCTCCAGCCACCTGCTCACCTCCCTGCCACCCGCTCACCTCCCTGCCACCCGCTCACCTCCCTGCCACCCGCTCACCTCCCAGCCACCCGCTCACCTCCCTGCCACCCGCTCACCTCCCTGCCACCCGCTCACCTCCCAGACACCCGCTCACCTCCCTGCCACCCGCTCACCTTCCTGCCACCTGCTCACCTCCCTGCCACCCGCTCACCTCCCTGACACCCGCTCACCTCCCTGCCACCCGCTCGCCTCCCAGCCACCCGCTCACCTCCCTGCCACCCGCTCGCCTCCCTGCCACCCGCTCGCCTCCCTGCCACCCGCTCACCCCCTGCCACCCGCTCACCTCCCTGCTACCCGCTCACCCCCTGCCACCCGCTCACCTCCCTGCCACCCGCTCACCTCCCTGCCACCCGCTCACCTCCCTGCTACCCGCTCACCTCCCTGCCACCCGCTCACCTCCCAGACACCCGCTCACCTCCCTGCTACCCGCTCACCTCCCTGCCACCCGCTCACCTCCCAGCCACCCGCTCACCTTCCTGCTACCCGCTCACCTCCCTGCCACCCGCTCACCTCCCAGACACCCGCTCACCTCCCTGCCACCCGCTCACCTCCCAGCCACCCGCTCACCTCCCTGCCACCCGCTCACCTCCCAGCCACCCGCTCACCTCCCTGCCACCCGCTCACCTCCCAGACACCCGCTCACCTCCCTGCCACCCGCTCGCCTCCCTGCCACCCGCTCACCTCCCTGCCACCCGCTCACCTCCCTGCCACCCGCTCGCCTCCCTGCCACCCGCTCACCTCCCTGCCACCCGCTCACCTCCCTGCCACCCGCTCACCTCCCTGCCACCCGCTCACCTCCCTGCCACCCGCTCACCTCCCTGCCACCCGCTCACCTCACAGCCACCCGCTCACCTCCCTGCCACCCGCTCACCTCCCTGCCACCCGCTCACCTCCCTGCCACCCGCTCACCTCCCTGCTACCCGATCACCTCCCTGCCACCCGCTCACCTCCCTGCCACTCGCTCACTTCCCTGCCACCCGCTCACCTCCCTCCCACCCACTCACCTCCCTGCCACCCAACTCCCTGCCACCCGCTCACCTCCCTGCCACCCGCTCTCCTCCCTGCCACCCGCTCACCTCCCTGCTACCCGCTCACACCCTGCCACCCGCTCACCTCCCAGCCACCCGCTCACCCCCTGCCACCCGCTCACCTCCCTGCCACCCGCTCACCTCCCTGCCACCCGCTCACCTCCCTGCCTCCCGCTCACCTCCCAGACACCCGCTCTCCTCCCTGCCACCCGCTCACCTCCCAGACACCCGCTCACCCCCTGCCACCCGCTCACCTCCCTGCCACCCGCTCACCTCCCTGCCACCCGCTCACCTCCCTGCCTCCCGCTCACCTCCCAGACACCCGCTCACCTCCCTGCCACCCGCTCACCTCCCTGCCACTCGCTCACCGCACTGCCACCCGCTCACCTCCCAGACACCCGCTCACCTCCCAGCCACCCGCTCACCTCCCTGTCACCCGCTCACCTCACTGCCACCCGCTCACCTCCCTGCCACCCGCTCACCTCCCTGCCACCCGCTCACCTCCCTGCCACCCGCTCACCTCCCAGCCACCCGCTCACCTCCCAGACACCCGCTCACCTCCCTGCCACCCGCTCACCTCCCTGCCACCCGCTCACCTCCCTGCCACGCGCTCACCTCCCTGCCACCCGCTCACCTCCCTGCCACCCACCCACCTCCCAGACACCCGCTCATCTCCCTGCCACCCGCTCACCTCCCTGCCACCCGCTCACCTCCCTGCCACCCACCTCCCTGCCACCCGCTCACCTCCCTGACTCCCGCTCACCTCCCTGCCACCCGCTCACCCCCTGCCACCCGCTCACCTCCCTGCCACCCGCTCACCTCCTTGCCACCCGCTCACCTCCCTGCCACCCGCTCACCTCCCTGCCACCAGCTCACCTCCCTGCCACCCGCTCACCTCCCAGCCACCCGCTCACCTCCCTGACACGCGCTCACCTCCCTGCCACCCGCTCACCTCCCTGCCACCAGCTCGCCTCCCTGCCACCCGCTCACCTCCCAGCCACCCGCTCACCTCCCTGACACGCGCTCACCTCCCTGCCACCCGCTCACCTCCCTGCCAACCGCTCACCTCCCTGCCACCCGCTCACCTCCCTGCCACCCGCTCACCTCCCTGCCACCCGCTCACCTCCCAGGCACCCCTCACCTCCCTGCCACCCGCTCACCTCCCTGCCACCCGCTCACCTCCCTGCCACCCGCTCACCTCCCTGCCACCCGCTAACCTCCCTGCCACCCGCTCACCTCCCTGCCACCCGCTCACCGCTCTGCCACCCGCTCACCTCCCTGCCACCCGCTCACCTCCCTGCCACCCGCTCACCTCGAAGACACCCGCTCACCTCCCTGCCACCCGCTCACCTCCCTGCCACCCGCTCACCTCCCTGCCACCCGCTCACCTCCCTGCCACCCGTTCACCTCGAAGACACCCGCTCACCTCCCTGCCACCCGCTCACCTCCCTGCCACCCGCACACCTCCCTGCCACCCGCTCACCTCCCTGCCACCCGCTCACCTCCCAGACACCCGCTCACCTCCCAGACACCCGCTCACCTCCCTGCCACCCGCTCACCTCCCTGCCACCTGCTCACCTCCCTGCCACCCGCTCACCTCCCTGCCACCTGCTCACCTCCCTGCCACCCGCTCACCTCCCAGACACCCGCTCACCTCCCTGCCACCCGCTCGCCTCCCTGCCACCCGCTCGCCTCCCTGCCACCCGCTCGCCTCCCAGCCACCCGCTCACCTCCCTGCCACCCGCTCGCCTCCCTGCCACCCGCTCGCCTCCCTGCCACCCGCTCGCCTCCCTGCCACCCGCTCGCCTCCCTGCCACCCGCTCGCCTCCCAGCCACCCGCTCACCTCCCTGCCACCCGCTCGCCTCCCTGCCACCCGCTCACCTCCCTGCCACCCGCTCACCTCCCAGCCACCTGCTCACCTCCCAGACACCCGCTCACCTCCCTGCTACCCGCTCACCTCCCTGCCACCCGCTCACCTCCCTGCCACCTGCACACCTCCCTGCCACCCGCTCGCCTCCCAGACACCCGCTCACCTCCCTGCCACCCGCTCACCTCCCTGCCACCCACTCGCCTCCCTGCCACCCGCTCACCTCCCTGCCACCCGCTCACCTCCCTGCCACCCAACTCCCTGCCACCCGCTCACCTCCCTGCCACCCGCTCACCTCCCTGCCACCCGCTCACCTCCCTGCCACCCGCTCACCTCCCTGCCACCCAACTCCCTGCCACCCGCTCACCTCCCTGCCACCCGCTCACCTCCCTGCCACCCGCTCACCTCCCAGCCACCCGCTCACCTCCCAGACACCCGCTCACCTCCCTGCTACCCGCTCACCCCCTGCCACCCGCTCACCTCCCTGCCACCCGCTCACCTCCCAGCCACCCGCTCACCTCCCAGACACCCGCTCACCTCCCTGCTACCCACTCACCCCCTGCCACCCGCTCACCTCCCTGCCACCCGCTCACCTCCCTGCCACCCGCTCACCTCCCTGCCACCCGCTCACCTCCCTGCCACCCGCTCACCTCCCAGACACCCGCTCACCTCCCTGCTACCCGCTCACCTCCCTGCCACCCGCTCACCTCCCTTCCACCCGCTCACCTCCCTGCCACCCGCTCACCTCCCTGCCACCCGCTCACCTCCCAGCCACCCGCTCACCTCCCTGCCACCCGCTCACCTCCCTGCCACTCGCTCACCTCCCTGCCACCCGCTCAGCTCCCTGCCACTCGCTCACTTCCCTGCCACCCGCTCACCTCCCTGCCACCCGCTCACCTCCCTGCCACCCGCTCACCTCCCTGCCACTCGCTCACTTCCCTGCCACCCGCTCACCTCCCTCCCACCCACTCACCTCCCTGCCACCCGCTCACCTCCCTGCCACCCGCTCACCTCCCAGCCACCCGCTCACCTCCCTGCCACCCGCTCACCTCCCTGCCACCCGCTCACCTCCCTGCCACCCGCTCACCTCCCTGCCACTCGCTCACTTCCCTGCCACCCGCTCACCTCCCTCCCACCCACTCACCTCCCTGCCACCCGCTCACCTCCCTGCCACCCGCTCACCTCCCAGCCACCCGCTCACCTCCCTGCCACCCGCTGACCTCCCAGACACCCGCTCACCTCCCAGACAACCGCTCACCTCCCTGCCACCCGCTCACCTCCCTGCCACCCGCTCACCTCCCTGCCACCCGCTCGCCTCCCAGCCGCCCGCTCACCTCCCAGACACCCGCTCACCTCCCTGCCACCCGCTCACCTCCCTGCCACCCGCTCACCTCCCTGCCACCCGCTCTCCTCCCTGCCACCCGCTCACCTCCCTGCCACCCGCTCACCCCCTGCCACCCGCTCACCTCCCTGCCACCCGCTCACCTCCCTGCCACCCGCTCACCTCCCTGCCACCCGCTCACCTCCCAGACACCCGCTCACCTCCCTGCCACCCGCTCACCTCCCTGCCACCCGCTCACTTCCCTGCCACCCGCTCACCTCCCTGCCACCCGCTCACTTCCCTGCCACCCGCTCACCTCCCTGCCACCCGCTCACCTCCCTGCCACCCGCTCACCTCCCAGACACTCGCTCACCTCCCTGCCACCCGCTCACCTCCCTGCCACCCGCTCACCTCCCTGCCCCCCGCTCACCTCCCTGCCACCCGCTCACCTCCCAGACACCCGCTCACCTCCCTGCCACCCGCTCACCTCCCTGCCACCCGCTCACCTCCCTGCCACCCGCTCACCTCCCTCCCACCCGCTCACCTCCCTGCCACCCACTCACCTCCCTGCCACCCGCTCACCTCCCTGCCACCCGCTCACCTCCCTGCCACCCGCTCACCTCCCTGCCACACTCTCACCTCCCTGCCACCCACTCACCTCCCTGCCACCCGCTCACCTCCCTGCCACCCGCTCACCTCCTGCCACCCGCTCACCTCCCTGCCACCCGCTCACCTCCCTGCCACCCGCTCACCTCCCTGCCACCCGCTCACCTCCCAGACACCCGCTCACCTCCCTGCCACCCGCTCACCTCCCTGCCACCCGCTCACCTCCCTGCCACCCGCTCACCTCCCTGCAACCTGCTCACCTCCCTGCCACCCGCTTACCTCCCTGCCACCCGCTCACCTCCCTGCAACCCGCTCACCTCCCTCCCACCCGCTTACCACCCTGCCACCCGCTCACCTCCCTGCTACCCGCTCACCTCCCTGCCACCCGCTCACCTCCCTGCCACCCGCTCACCTCCCTGCCTCCCGCTCACCTCCCAGACACCCGCTCACCTCCCTGCCACCCGCTCACCTCCCTGCCACTCGCTCACCGCACTGCCACCCGCTCACCTCCCAGACACCCGCTCACTTCCCTGCCAACCGCTCACCTCCCTGCCACCCGCTCACCTCCCTGCCACCCGCTCACCTCCCAGCCACCCGCTCACCTCCCAGACACCCGCTCACCTCCCTGCCACCCGCTCACCTCCCAGCCACCCGCTCACCTCCCTGCCACCCGCTCACCTCCCTGCCACCCGCTCACCTCCCAGACACCCGCTCACCTCCCTGCCACGCGCTCACCTCCCTGCCACCCGCTCACCTCCCTGCCACCCATCCACCTCCCAGACACCCGCTCATCTCCCTGCCACCCGCTCACCTCCCTGCCACCCGCTCACCTCCCAGACACCCGCTCACCTCCCTGCCACGCGCTCACCTCCCTGCCACCCGCTCACCTCCCTGCCACCCATCCACCTCCCAGACACCCGCTCATCTCCCTGCCACCCGCTCACCTCCCTGCCACCCGCTCACCTCCCTGCCACCCACCTCCCTGCCACCCGCTCACCTCCCTGCCACCAGCTCGCCTCCCTGCCACCCGCTCACCTCCCAGCCACCCGCTCACCTCCCTGACACCCGCTCACCTCCCTGCCACCCGCTCACCTCCCTGCCAACCGCTCACCTCTCTGCCACACGCTCACCTTACTGCCACCCGCTCACCTCCCTGCCACCCGCTCACCTCCCAGGCACCCCTCACCTCCCTGCCACCCGCTCACCTCCCTGCCACCCGCTCACCTCCCTGCCACCCGCTCACCTCCCTGCCACCCGCTCACCTCCCTGCCACCCGCTCACCTCCCAGGCACCCGCTCACCTCCCTGCCACCCGCTCACCGCTCTGCCACCCGCTCACCTCCCTGCCACCCGCTCACCTCCCTGCCACCCGCTCAACTCCCTGCCACCCGCTCACCTCCCTGCCACCCGCTCACCTCCCTGACACCCGCTCACCTCCCTGCCACCCGCTCACCTCCCTGCCACCCGCTCGCCTCCCTGCCACCCGCTCACCTCCCAGGCACCCGCTCACCTCCCTGCCACCCGCTCACCTCCCAGACACCCGCTCACCTCCCTGCCACCCGCTCACCTCCCTGCCACCCGCTCACCTCCCTGCCACCCGCTCTCCTCTCTGTCACCCGCTCACCTCCCTGCCACCCGCTCACCTCCCTGCCACCCGCTCACCTCCCTGCCACCCGCTCACCTCGAAGACACCCGCTCACCTCCCTGCCACCCGCTCACCTCCCTGCCACCCGCTCACCTCCCTGCCACCCGCTCACATCCCTGCCACCCGCTCACCTCCCAGACACCCGCTCACCTCCCTGCCACCCGCTCACCTCCCTGCCACCCGCTCACCTCCCTGCTACCCGCTCACCTCCAGCCACCTGCTCACCTCCCTGCCACCCGCTCACCTCCCTGCCACCCGCTCACCTCCCTGCCACCCGCTCACCTCCCAGCCACCCGCTCACCTCCCTGCCACCCGCTCACCTCCCTGCCACCCGCTCACCTCCCAGACACCCGCTCACCTCCCTGCCACCCGCTCACCTTCCTGCCACCTGCTCACCTCCCTGCCACCCGCTCACCTCCCTGACACCCGCTCACCTCCCTGCCACCCGCTCGCCTCCCTGCCACCCGCTCACCTCCCTGCCACCCGCTCGCCTCCCTGCCACCCGCTCGCCTCCCTGCCACCCGCTCACCCCCTGCCACCCGCTCACCTCCCTGCTACCCGCTCACCCCCTGCCACCCGCTCACCTCCCTGCCACCCGCTCACCTCCCTGCCACCCGCTCACCTCCCTGCTACCCGCTCACCTCCCTGCCACCCGCTCACCTCCCAGACACCCGCTCACCTCCCTGCTACCCGCTCACCTCCCTGCCACCCGCTCACCTCCCAGCCACCCGCTCACCTTCCTGCTACCCGCTCACCTCCCTGCCACCCGCTTACCTCCCAGACACGCGCTCACCTTCCTGCCACCCGCTCACCTCCCAGACACCCGCTCACCTCCCTGCCACCCGCTCACCTCCCTGCCACCCGCTCACCTCCCAGCCACCCGCTCACCTCCCTGCCACCCGCTCACCTCCCTGCCACCCGCTCGCCTCCCTGCCACCCGCTCGCCTCCCTGCCACCCGCTCACCTCCCTGCCACCCGCTCACCTCCCTGCCACCCGCTCACCTCCCTGCCACCCGCTCACCTCCCTGCCACCCGCTCACCTCACAGCCACCCGCTCACCTCCCTGCCACCCGCTCACCTCCCTGCCACCCGCTCACCTCCCTGCCACCCGCTCACCTCCCTGTTACCCGATCACCTCCCTGCCACCCGCTCACCTCCCTGCCACTCGCTCACTTCCCTGCCACCCGCTCACCTCCCTCCCACCCACTCACCTCCCTGCCACCCAACTCCCTGCCACCCGCTCACCTCCCTGCCACCCGCTCTCCTCCCTGCCACCCGCTCACCTCCCTGCTACCCGCTCACACCCTGCCACCCGCTCACCTCCCAGACACCCGCTCACCCCCTGCCACCCGCTCACCTCCCTGCCACCCGCTCACCTCCCTGCCACCCGCTCACCTCCCTGCCTCCCGCTCACCTCCCAGACACCCGCTCTCCTCCCTGCCACCCGCTCACCTCCCTGCTACCCGCTCACCCCCTGCCACCCGCTCACCTCCCAGACACCCGCTCACCCCCTGCCACCCGCTCACCTCCCTGCCACCCGCTCACCTCCCTGCCACCCGCTCACCTCCCTGCCTCCCGCTCACCTCCCAGACACCCGCTCACCTCCCTGCCACCCGCTCACCTCCCTGCCACCCGCTCACCTCCCTGCCACCTGCACACCTCCCTGCCACCCGCTCACCTCCCAGACACACGCTCACCTCCCTGCCACCTGCACACCTCCCTGCTACCCGCTCACCTCCCTGCCACCCGCTCACCTCCCTGCCACCTGCACACCTCCCTGCCACCCGCTCGCCTCCCAGACACCCGCTCACCTCCCTGCCACCCGCTCACCTCCCTGCCACCCGCTCACCTCCCAGCCACCCGCTCACCTCCCAGACACCCGCTCACCTCCCAGCCACCCGCTCACCTCCCAGACACCCGCTCACCTCCCTGCCACCCACTCGCCTCCCTGCCACCCGCTCACCTCCCTGCCACCCGCTCACCTCCCTGCCACCCAACTCCCTGCCACCCGCTCACCTCCCTGCCACCCGCTCACCTCCCTGCCACCCGCTCACCTCCCAGCCACCCGCTCACCTCCCAGACACCCGCTCACCTCCCTGCTACCCGCTCACCCCCTGCCACCCGCTCACCTCCCTGCCACCCGCTCACCTCCCAGCCACCCGCTCACCTCCCAGACACCCGCTCACCTCCCTGCTACCCGCTCACCCCCTGCCACCCGCTCACCTCCCTGCCACCCGCTCACCTCCCTGCCACCCGCTCACCTCCCTGCCACCCGCTCACCTCCCAGCCACTCGCTCACCTCCCTGCCACCCGCTCACATCCCTGCCACCCGCTCACCTCCCTGCTACCCGCTCACCTCCCTGCCACCCGCTCACCTCCCTGCCACCCACTCACCTCCATGCCACCCGCTCACCTCCCTGCCACCCGCTCACCACCTGCCACCCGCTCACCTCCCTGCCACCCGCTCACCTCCCTGCCACCCACTCACCTCCATGCCACCCGCTCACCTCCCTGCCACCCGCTCACCACCTGCCACCCGCTCACCTCCCTGCCACCCGCTCACCACCTGCCACCCGCTCACCTCCCAGCCACCCGCTCACCTCCCTGCCACCCTCTCACCTCCCTGCTACCCGCTCACCTCCAGCCACCCGCTCACCTCCCTGCCACCCGCTCACCTCCCTGCCACCCGCTCACCTCCCTGCCACCCTCTCACCTCCCTGCCACCCGCTCACCTCCCTGCCACCCGCTCACCTCCAGCCACCCGCTCACCTCCCTGCCACCCGCTCACCAACCTGCCACCCGCTCACCTCCCTGCCACCCGCTCACCTCCCTGCCACCCGCTCACCTCCCTGCCACTCGCTCACCTCCCTGCTACCCGCTCACCACCCTGCCACCCGCTCACCTCCCTGCCACCCGCTCACCTCCCTGCCACCCGCTCACCTCCCTGCCACCCGCTCACCTCCCTGCCACCCGCTCACCTCCCTGCCACCCGCTCACCTCCCTGCCACCCGCTCACCTCCCTGCCACCCGCTCACCTCCCTGCCACCCGCTCACCTCCCTGCCACCCGCTCACCTCCCTGCCACCCGCTCACCTCCCTGCCACCCGCTCACCTCCCAGCCACCCGCTCACCTCCCAGACACCCGCTCACCTCCCTGCTCCCAGCCACCCGCTCACCTCCCTGCCACCCGCTCACCTCCCTGCCACCCGCTCACCTCCCTGCCACCCGCTCACCTCCCTGCCACCCGCTCACCTCCCAGCCACCCGCTCACCTCCCTGCCACCCGCTCACCTCCCAGCCACCCGCTCACCTCCCTGCCACCCGCTCACCTCCCTGCCACCCGCTCACCTCCCAGCCACCCGCTCACCTCCCTGCCACCCGCTCACCTCCCTGCCAACCGCTCAGCTCCCTGCCACCCGCTCGCCTCCCAGACACCCGCTCACCTCCCTGCCACCCGCTCACCTCCCTGCCACCCGCTCACCTCCCAGCCACCCGCTCACCTCCCAGCCACCCGCTCTCCTCCCTGCCACCCGCTCACCTCCCTGCCACCCACTCACCTCCCTGCCACCCGCTCACCTCCCTGCCACGCGCTCACCTCCCAGACACCCGCTCACCTCCCTGCCACCCGCTCACCTCCCTGCCACCCACTCACCTCCCTGCCACCCACTCACCTCCCTGCCACCCGCTCACCTCCCTGCCACCCGCTCACCTCCCTGACACCCGCTCACCTCCCAGACACCCGCTCACCTCCCAGCCACCCGCTCACCTCCCTGCCACCCACTCACCTCCCTGCCACCCACTCACCTCCCTGCCACCCACTCACCTCCCTGCCACCCGCTTACCTCCCTGCCACCCGCTCACCTTCCTGCCACCCGCTCACCTCCCAGACACCCGCTCACCTCCCTGCCACCCGCTCACCTCCCTCCCACCCGCTCACCTCCCAAACACCCGCTCGCCTCCCTGCCACCCGCTCACCTCCCTGCCACCCGCTCACCTCCCAGACACCCGCTCACCTCCCTGCCACCCGCTCACCTCCCAGACACCCGCTCACCTCCCTGCCACCCACTCACCTCCCTGCCTCCCACTCACCTCCCTGCCACCCGCTCACCTCCCTGCCACCCGCTCACCTCCAGCCACCCGCTCACCTCCCTGCCACCCGCTCACCTCCCTGCCACCCGCTCACCACCCTGCCACCCGCTCACCTCCCTGCCACCCGCTCACCTCCCTGCCACCCGCTCACCTCCCTGCCACCCGCTCACCTCCCTGCCACCCACTCACCTCCCTGCCACCCGCTCACCTCCAGCCACCCGCTCACCTCCCTGCCACCCGCTCACCTCCCTGCCACCCACTCACTTCCCTGCCACCCGCTCACCTCCCTGCCACCCGCTCACCTCCCTGCCACCCGCTCACCTCCCTGCCACCCGCTCACCTCCCTGCCACCCGCTCACCTCCCAGACACCCGCTCAGCTCCCTGCCACCCGCTCAGCTCCCTGCCACCCGCTCACCTCCCTGCCACCCACTCACCTCCCTGCCACCCGCTCACCTCCCTGCCACCCGCTCACCTCCCAGACACCCGCTCACCTCCCAGCCACCCGCTCACCTCCCAGCCACCCGCTCACCTCCCAGCCACCCGCTCACCTCCCTGCCACCCGCTCACCTCCCAGACACCCGCTCACCTCCCTGCCACCCGCTCACCTCCCTGCCACCCGCTCACCTCCCTGCCACCCGCTCACCTCCCTGCCACCCGCTCACCTCCCTGCCACCCGCTCACCTCCCTGCCACCCGCTCACTTCCCAGCCACCCGCTCACCTCCCTGCCACCCGCTCACCTCCCTGCCACCCGCTCACCTCCCTGCCACCCACTCACCTCCCTGCCACCCGCTCACCTCCCTGCCACCCGCTCACCTCCCTGCCACGCGCTCACCTCCCAGACACCCGCTCACCTCCCTGCCACCCGCTCACCTCCCTGCCACCCACTCACCTCCCTGCCACCCACTCACCTCCCTGCCACCCGCTCACCTCCCTGCCACCCGCTCACCTCCCTGACACCCGCTCACCTCCCAGACACCCGCTCACCTCCCAGCCACCCGCTCACCTCCCTGCCACCCACTCACCTCCCTGCCACCCACTCACCTCCCTGCCACCCACTCACCTCCCTGCCACCCGCTTACCTCCCTGCCACCCGCTCACCTTCCTGCCACCCGCTCACCTCCCAGACACCCGCTCACCTCCCTGCCACCCGCTCACCTCCCTCCCACCCGCTCACCTCCCAAACACCCGCTCGCCTCCCTGCCACCCGCTCACCTCCCTGCCACCCGCTCACCTCCCAGACACCCGCTCACCTCCCTGCCACCCGCTCACCTCCCAGACACCTGCTCACCTTCCTGCCACCCACTCACCTCCCTGCCACCCACTCACCTCCCTGCCACCCGCTCACCTCCCTGCCACCCGCTCACCTCCAGCCACCCGCTCACCTCCCTGCCACCCGCTCACCTCCCTGCCACCCGCTCACCACCCTGCCACCCGCTCACCTCCCTGCCACCCGCTCACCTCCCTGCCACCCGCTCACCTCCCTGCCACCCGCTCACCTCCCTGCCACCCACTCACCTCCCTGCCACCCGCTCACCTCCAGCCACCCGCTCACCTCCCTGCCACCCGCTCACCTCCCTGCCACCCACTCACTTCCCTGCCACCCGCTCACCTCCCTGCCACCCGCTCACCTCCCTGCCACCCGCTCACCTCCCTGCCACCCGCTCACCTCCCTGCCACCCGCTCACCTCCCTGCCACCCGCTCACCTCCCTGCCACCCGCTCACCTCCCTGCCACCCGCTCACCTCCCTGCCACCCGCTCACCTTCCTGCCACCCGCTCACCTCTCTGCCACCCGCTCACCTCCCTGCCACCCGCTCACCTCCCTGCCACCCGCTCACTTCCCAGCCACCCGCTCACCTCCCTGCCACCCGCTCACCTCCCTGCCACCCGCTCACCTCCCTGCCACCCGCTCACCTCCCAGCGACCCGTTCACCTCCCAGCCACCCGCTCACCTCCCTGCCACCCGCTCACCTCCCTGCCACCCACTCACCTCCCTGCCACCCACTCACCTCCCTGCCACCCGCTCACCTCCCAGACACCCGCTTACCTCCCGGCCACCCGCTCACCTCCCTGCCACCCGCTCACCTCCCTGCCACCCGCTCACCTCCCTGCCACCCGCTCACCTCCCTGCCACCCGCTCACCTCCCTGCCACCCGCTCACCTCCCTGCCACCCGCTCACCTCCCTGCCACCCGCTCACCTCCCTGCCACCCGCTTACCTCCCGGCCACCCGCTCACCTCCCTGCCACCCGCTCGCCTCCCAGACACCCGCTCGCCTCCCTGCCACCCGCTCACCTCCCTGCCACCCGCTCACCTCCCTGCCACCCGCTCACCTCCCTGCTACCCGCTCACCTCCAGCCACCCGCTCACCTCCCTGCCACCCGCTCACCTCCAGCCACCCGCTCACCTCCCTGCCACCCGCTCACCTCCCTGCCACCCACTCACCTCCCTGCCACCCGCTCACCTCCCTGCCACCCGCTCACCTCCCTGCCACCCGCTCACCTCCCTGCCACCCGCTCACCTCCCTGCCACCCGCTCACCTCCCAGCCACCCGCTCACCTCCCTGCCACCCACTCACCTCCCTGCCACCCGCTCACCTCCCTGCCACCCGCTCACCTCCCTGCCACCCGCTCAGCTCCCAGACACCCGCTCAGCTCCCTGCCACCCGCTCACCTCCCTGCCACCCGCTCACCTTCCTGCCACCCGCTCACCTCTCTGCCACCCGCTCACCTCCCTGCCACCCGCTCACCTCCCTGCCACCCGCTCACCTCCCAGCCACCCGCTCACCTCCCTGCCACCCACTCACCTCCCTGCCACCCGCTCACCTCCCTGCCACCCGCTCACCTCCCTGCGACCCGTTCACCTCCCAGCCACCCGCTCACCTCCCTGCCACCCGCTCACCTCCCTGCCACCCACTCACCTCCCTGCCACCCACTCACCTCCCTGCCACCCGCTCACCTCCCAGACACCCGCTTACCTCCCGGCCACCCGCTCACCTCCCTGCCACCCGCTCACCTCCCTGCCACCCACTCACCTCCCTGCCACCCGCTCACCTCCCTGCCACCCGCTCACCTCCCTGCCACCCACTCACCTCCCTGCCACCCGCTCACCTCCCAGACACCCGCTTACCTCCCAGACACCCGCTCACCTCCCTGCCACCCGCTCACCTCCCAGACACCCGCTAACCTCCCTGCCACCCGCTCACCTCCCGGCCACCCGCTCACCTCCCTGCCACCCGCTCGCCTCCCAGACACCCGCTCGCCTCCCTGCCACCCGCTCACCTCCCTGCCACCCGCTCACCTCCCTGCCACCTGCTCACCTCCCTGCTACCCGCTCACCTCCCTGCCACCCGCTCACCTCCCTGCCACCCGCTCACCTCCCTGCCACCCGCTCACCTCCCTGCCACCCGCTCACCTCCCTGCCACCCGCTCACCAGGATGGTTTACCAGGATGTTACCTGGTCTGGAGGGTGTTCGCTGTGCAGATGCTGAACAGACTCCGACTGTTTTCATTATAAAGACGGAGGATGAGGGGAGACCTGATAGAGGTCTACCAGATTTTGAGGGGCATGGATAGAGTGGATGGGCAGGCACTCTTTCCCAGGGTGGAGGGTCAGTCACCAGGGGGCATCGTTTTTTTACGCAGAGGTTGGTGAGTGTCTGGAACGCGTTGCCAGGGGAGGTTGTGGAAGCAGATACATTAACGGCGTTCAAAAGGCATCTTGACCAACACATGGACAGGACGGGTATAGAGGGATACGGCACAAGGAAGTGCTGAGGGTTTGGTCAAGGTGGTATTGTGACCGGTACAGGCTGGGAGGGCCGAAGGGCCTGTTCCTGTGCTGTATTGATCTTTGTTCTTTCACCCAGGCGGTGAATCCCACCTCCAGCCCAAACCGCTCTAGTACCTCAATGAGGTGCTTCCACTCGACCCGGATTGGGTTATTATTGCATTCAGCAGCCGTCTGATGTTTGCAGTTAGCTGCCTCAGCCCGTCTTGACAAAGCCCGCCTGGTCCTCTCTGACCACATCTGCGACATAGTTCTCCAGGCGCTTGGCCACAACCTTTGCGAGTATCTTCGCGTCGCCATTGAGCAGCGGTGTGGGTCTGTGTGATCCACAGTCTGTCGGCCTTTGTCTTTTTGGGGGGTATTGGCGAGATCGTGGCTTGTGTTAGCGTTGGAGGCAAAGTGCCCCTCGCGAGTGAGTCTGCGAACGTCTCCCGTAGGTGCCGGGCCAGACCGCCGCAAGTCTGCCGGGAACCCGTTGGGTCCTGGTGCCTTCCCCGCCTGCATGTTGATACTCACCATGACCTCTCCCAGTCAGATTGCTGCTTCCAGCTCCCCCCGACTATCGTCCCCAATGACTGGCATGTCCAGTCCGTCGAGGCACTGTTTCATCCCCGAGTTCCCTTCGCTGGGGACAGCCCTCAGTGGAAGGCCTCGAATGCCTCATTGACCTTCTTTGGCTCGGTTACCAGTCCGTCTCTGCTGTCCTTCACCGAGGGCTATCTCCGTCATGGCTGCCAGTTCTCAGCTGGTGGGCCAGCAGGCGGCTGGCTTTGTCTCCGTGTTCATACAGGGTCCCCCCGTGCCTGGCGGAGTTGGTGCACTGCTTTCCTCGTGGAGAGCAGGTCAAAGTCCATTTGTAGCTTTCTCCTCTCCGCCAGCAGCTCTACAGTCGGGTCCTCGGAGTATTTACGGTTTACCTCCAGGATGGAGTCGACTAGCCCTCCCTTCCCTATCTCTTCATGCTTTATAAGCGATAATTTCTCCCATAATCACCGCCTTCAGCGCCTCCCAGAACGTAGAGGGTGAGACCTCCCCATTCTGGCCGTGAGTAATATACTCGTCTGTGGCCTGTGATATTTTCTCACAGAATGCCTTATCGGCCAGGTACAGGACATTCTGGAGGGGGAGGGTGAACAGCCAGTGGCCGTGGTGCACATCTGTACAAACAACATCGGTAAAAATAGGGATGAGGTCCTAAAAGCAGAATACAGGGAGTTAGGAAGGAAGTTAAGAAATTGGACCTCAAAGTCAGCGATCTCAGGATTACTACCGGTGACACGGGCTAGTCGGAGTAGAAATGACAGGATATATAGGATGAATACGTGGCTGAAGAGATGGTGTCAGGGGGAGGGTTTCAGATTCCTGGGGCATTGGAACCGGTTCTGGGGGAGGTGGGACCTGTACAAACTGGACGTGTTACACCTGGGCAGGACCGGGACTGATGTCCTCGGGGGGCTATTTGCTAGAGCGGTTGGGGAGGGTTTAAACTAGTATGCCAGGGCGATGGGAACCTATGCAAGGAGTCAGAGAAAGAGGGAGCAAGGACAAAAAGAAAAGCGAGAAAAGTGAATCAGAAAAGTGATAGGTGGAGAAACAAAGGGCAAAGTTCAAACAGGGCAGGAGAGAAAAATGTTGGGAGCAAGACAAGCATTGTGAAAAATACAAACTGAAAGGCTCTGTGCCTTAATGCACGGAGCATTCGCAATAAAGTGGATGAACTAATCGCGCAGATAGATATAAATGGGTACAATATAATTGGGAGACATGGCTGCAGGGTGACCAGGGATGGGAACTGAATGTCCCAGGGTTTTCAGTATTTAGGAAGGACAGGCATAAAGAAAAGGTGGTGGCGTGACACTGATGGTTAAAGAGGAAATTAACACAATAGTGAGAAAGGATATTAGCTCTGGCAATGTGGAGTCTGTATGGGTCGAGTTGAGAAATACCAAGGGACCACAAACATTAGTGGGTGTCATATATAAACTCCCAAACTGCAGTGGTGAGGTTGGGAATGGCATTAAACAAGAAATTAGTGATGCATGTAATCAGGGAATATCGGTGATCATAGGTGATTTTAATCTTCACAGAGATTGGGCAAATCAAATTAGCCACAATGCCGTAGAGGAGGAATTCCTGGAGTGTAGATGGGATTGTTTTCTTGACCAATATGTGGAGGAACCAACTAGAGAGCAGGCCATCTCAGACTGGGTATTGTGTAATGAGAAGGGAATTATTGCCAATCTGGCTGTACGAGACCCCTTGGGGATGAGCGACCATAACATGATAGAATTTTTTATCAAGATGGAGAGTGAAGTAGTTGATTCGGAGACTCGGGTGCTGAATCTTAATAAAGGGAACTATGAGGATATGAGGCGTGAGTTGGCCTTGATAGATTGGGGAGAGTTACTGAAAGGGATGACAGTGGATAGGCAACGGCAAACATTCAAGGAGCGCGTGGGGGAACTACAGCAACTGTTCATTCCTGTCTGGCACAAACGCAAAGGGGGTAAGAGGGCCAATCCATGGCTTACAAAGGAAATTAGAAATAGTGTCCGATACAAGGAAGAAGCATACGGATTGGCCAAGAGAAATCTGAGGATTGGGAGCAGTTTAGAATTCAGCAAAGAAGGACGAAGGGATTGATTAAGAAGGGAAAGTACAGTACGAGAGGAAGCTTGCAGGGAACATAAAGACTGACACTAAGTGTTTACAGATATGTGAAGAGGAAGAGATTGGTAAAGAGAAATGTAGGCCCCCTACAGACAGAAACAGGGGAATGCATAATGAGGGACAAAGAAATGGCTGAGCAATTGAATATAGACTTTGGTTCTGTCTTCACAAATGAGGACACGAATCAGATCCCAGAAATATTAGAGAATGAAAGGTTTAGTGAGAGGGAAGAACTGAGGGAGATCAATATTAGTAGAGAAATGGTGCTGGGAAAACTGATGGGATGGAAGGCGGAAACATCCCTTGGGCCTGAGAATTTGTATCCCAGAGAGCTTAAGGAGGTGGCTCTGGAGATAGCGGACGCTTTGGTGGTCATCTTCCGGGATTCTATAGACTCTGGAACTGTCCCTGCAGATTGGAGGGTAGCTCACGTCACTCCGATATTCAAAAATGGAGGCAGGTGGCTGGTTTAGCTCAATGGGCTAGACAGCTAGTTTGTGATGCAGAACAAGGCCAGCAGTGTGGGTTCAATTCCCGTACCAGCCTCCTCGAACAGGCGCCGGAATGTGGCGACTAGGGGCTTTTCACAGTAACTTCATACTTGTGACAATAAAATGTTATTATTGTTATTAGAGAGGAAGCAGGGAATTATAGACCAGTAAGCTGAACAATGGTAGTGGGGAAAATGCTTGAATCTATTCTCAAGTCCTGCATTAGGGATTATTGTGCAAAATTAAAGCACATGGGACTGGGGGAAATGTGTTGAGGTGGATAGAAAACTGGTTGGCAGAGAGGAAACAAAGAGTAGGGATTAATGGGTCCTTTTCAAATTGGCAGGCAGTAACTAGTGGGGTACCACAGAGATCGGTGCTGGGACCCCAGCTATTCACAATATATATTAATGATTTGGATGAGGGAACAAAATTTAACATCTCAAAGTTTGCAGATGACACCAAGTTAGGTGGGAGGGTGAATTGTGACCAGGGTGCAGGGATCCTACAGCAAGATCTGGACAGGTTGGGCGAGTGGGCAAATCAATGGCAGATGCAGTATAATTTGGATAAGTGTGAGGTTATTCACTTTGGAAGCAAAAACAGGAAGGCAGATTACTCCCCGAATGGTTGTAAATTGGGAGAGGGGAGTGTGCAGCGGGACCTGGATGTCCTTGTGCGCCAGTCGCTGAAGGTAAGCATGCAGGTGCAGCAGGCGGTAAAGAAGGCTAATGGTATGTTGGCCTTCATTGCGAGAGGTTTCGAGTACAGAAGCAGGGATGTGTTGCTGCAATTGTACAGGACCTTGGTGAGGCCACACCTGGAGTATTGTGTGCAGTTTTGGTCTCCTTCTCTGAGGAAGGATGTTCTTGCTCTCGAGGGAGTGCAGCGAAGGTTTACCAGACTGATTCCAGGGATGGCGGGACTGTCATATGAGGAGAGATTGACTCGGTTGGGATTGTTCTCGCTGGAGTTCAGAAGAATGAGGGGGGATCTCATAGAGACTTTAAAATTCTAACAGGACTGGACAGGGTAGATGCAGGGAAGATGTTCCCAATGATGGGTGTGTCCAGAACCAGTGGTCACAGTCTGAGGATTCAGGGTAAACCATTTCGGACAGAGATAAGGAGATATTTCTTCTCACAAAGAGTGGTGAGCCTGTGGAATTCACTCCCACAGGAAGTAGTTGATGCTAAAACATTGAATATATTGAAGAGGCGGCTGGATATAGCACTTGGGGATAATGGGATCAAAGGCTATGGGGAGAAAGCAGGATTAGGCTATGGAGTTGGATGATCAGCCATGATGGTGATGAATGGCGGAGGAGGCTCGAAGGGCCAAAAGGCCTCCTCCTGCTCCTAACTTATTATTATTCTATGTATCCCTGCGTGCCGTGTAGATAATAGTTTCTCCCCTGGTCACAGCCCTCAGCACCTCCAGGAATGTGGCCTGTGAGGCCTCCCCATCCTGGCTATTAGTAACAGGCTCCTCTACGGCCTGTGATAGTTTTCTCAGAATTCCTTATCGGCCAGGAGGTCCGTGTCCAGCCTCCACGGGGGGGGCGTTGGGGACGGCCAGCCTCGCAGCCATGTAGCATGTGCGTGGTCGGAGATGACGGTCGCGGAGTATTCCACTGATTCCTGGAAGCACCGATTTCCCCAATGCAGTGAGGTTGACCCTGGTGTAGACCCTGTGTGCCTGGGTGCCGCCCCCATCCGCCCCATGAACACCCTCATTCCTTTGCCATGTTGGATTTGTTTACCTGATTTGGGGTTTAATTTGTCTGTCCCTCGAGCCTCCCACCCCCCCCCACGGTGAGTCGGTGCACATCAATGTCGGGAATGTCCGCCGTGGTCTTTACCGCGAATTTACATTGTCCCAGTTGGGAGCGTACACGTTAACCAGGATTCCCGGTGCCCGCCCAGGGCATCGCTGAGCCTGACATACCCCTGGGTCCGTGACCATCCTCGCCACCATGATCATCGTCCTCTTATTGAATAGTATTGTCACCCCGCTGGTCCTCGCGCCGCAGCAGGAGGGGTAGGCCTGACACACCCAGCCCTTCCTGACCTGCAGTCGGCCCTGCTCCCTCAGGTGTGACTCTTGGAGGAAGACTATGTCGGCTTTCATACTTTTCAGGTGAGCAAAGACTCTGGATCCGTTCATGGGGCCGTTATGTCCTTGACTTTACAGGTGACAATCCTGATTGGGGGGGGGTCTGATCCCCTCGTTCCTGAGGGATTAACCATATTTTCCCTGTGGACGCTCCCCTGCACTTTGAGGGTCTCCCTCTGCCCCGGGACCCTCCGAGGTGGCTATTTGTTCCTTGCTGCCATGTGTGAGCTGTCGTAGCCAGCCTCGCTTGTCTCTCTATTATCCTCCTGAGCCGGTCGCCCTCCCCCTCCTCCTGCTCCCGTGAGTGTCTCCCAGTTTGGAGTGTTCTGGCCCCTGTCCCCAGGCACCCTCTCCCCGACGGGGAATGTGCCGTCTCTCCCCCCCCCCCCCATCACGCGTACTTCCTGGTGCCAGCTTACATGCCAGCTTGGTGGCTCCCCCTTGAGGGGTCGATCTGTATCTATCCCCGACTGCTGCGTGTCTGTTCCCCCTAACTCCTGTTCTTAGAAACAGCGGCTTGACTGTTGAATCCTGTGCAGTGTTTGGCCACGCCTGCCCCAACGCCCTGATACACCCGGAGCAACTGAGCCGCCCATTACAGCGCCTGGCCTGCCCCAACGTCCTGATACACCCGGAGCAACTGAGCTGCCCATTACAGCGCCTGGTCTACCCCAACGTCCTGATACACCCGGAGCAACTGAGCTGCCCATTACAGCGCCTGGTCTGCCCCAACGCCCTGATACACCCGCAGCAACTGAGCCGCCCATTACAGCGCCTGGTCTACCCCAACGTCCTGATACACCCGGAGCAACTGAGCCGCCCATTACAGCGCCTGGTCTGCCCCAACGCCCTGATACACCCGGAGCAACTGAGCTGCCCATTACAGCGCCTGGTCTACCCCAACGCCCTGATACACCCGGAGCAACTGAGCTGCCCATTACAGCGCCTGGTCTGCCCCAACGCCCTGATACACCCGGAGCAACTGAGCCGCCCATTACAGCGCCTGGTCTACCCCAACGTCCTGATACACCCGGAGCAACTGAGCCGCCCATTACAGCGCCTGGTCTACCCCAACGTCCTGATACACCCGGAGCAACTGAGCTGCCCATTACAGCGCCTGGTCTACCCCAACGCCCTGATACACCCGGAGCAACTGAGCTGCCCATTACAGCGCCTGGTCTACCCCAACGTCCTGATACACCCGGAGCAACTGAGCTGCCCATTACAGCGCCTGGTCTGCCGTGCCCAGGTCTGCCCAATGTCCGGATACACCCAGAGCACCTGGTCTGCCGTGCCCAGGTCTGGACCCTTTCCCCATCCTGGTACACGATGATGGCCCTCGATTGGTCCCCGGCCTTGGGCTTTGGCCTGAGTGACATTTGACTATTTCTGGCAGTTTGGGGAAGTTGTCTCTCCCCATCAGGTTACCCACCATCTGGGCCACGTATCCCATGGGGGTTCCTGCCCTCGGCTCCCTCTGGTTGTCCCACTATGCGGAGGTTCTGCCGCCACGACTGAGTCCCTGACCCTCGACCTTTCCCCTCAATGCCCCTTGCGCCCGACCTCAGCGGGCACCGACCTCGCCATCTACCTGCCTGGTGCGCCAATCCGATGGTGCTGATCTGCCGAGCTCTTCCCTAGATCCCTGATTGCTTGTTCTGAGTCTCCAGCTGCCTTTCCGCTTTCCCAGAGCCCGCCTGCGGGGTGATCAGCGCCTCCGCCACCCCCCACCTTGTCCGTTGTGCTCATCTCTGTTTAAGCTCCTGTAGTTCCTGTGTGAGGAACTCCCTCCATCCGATCGGGGTGGGGGAACGTTGTACTGGGATCAGTCAGTGAGCTAAACTGTTGGGACGTTGTACTGGAAAGCTTTGATGATGTGATTGAGACACATTGAGTGCGTGGAAATGTCAGTGGCAGATGCAGTATGAATGTGACTTTACCCACTTTGGAGCGAGAATGAATGAAATGAAAATCGCTTATTGTCACAAGTAGGCTTCAAATGAAGTTACTGTGAAAAGCCCCTAGTCGCCACATTCCGGCGCCTGTTCGGGGAGGCTGGTACGGGAATTGAACCGTGCTGCTGGCCTGCCTGGGTCTGCTTTCAAAGCCAGCGATTTAGCCCTGTGTGCTAAACCTGCCCCAGAAGCAGAATGATGGAGTATTATTTAAATGGGGATAGATTGGGAAATGTTGGGAAAACAGAGGGACCTTTTTCACCAGCCACTGAAAACAGGGACAGCAAGAAGTTAGGAAGAGGAATTGGAGGCTGACCTTCATTGGCAGAGGATTTGAGTGCAGGAGGGAGGACGTCTTGCTGCAGGCGTACAGGCCCTTGGTGAGACCACAGCTGGAGAACTCTGGGCAGTTTTGGTCTCCTTGCCCAGGAAAAGATACATTTGCCATCGAGGCAGTGCGTGATCATCAGATGGATTCCTGGGATTGCAGGATTGCCGGATAGGGAGAGATTGGTTCGACTGGATCCGTGTTCATTGGAGTTTGGATGAATGGGAGGGGATCTGATTGAAATGTATGAAATTCTGCCGAAAAGGCTGGACACAGGGATGTTGTTCCATTTGGCTGGGGACGGAGGGTTTGGACCAAGGGGTCCCGACCTTAAGATATTGGGGGGGGGGGGGGGGGGGATTTAGGACGGAGCTGAGGAGACATTTCTTCAACTCAGAGGGTGGTGAAGATATCGAATTCTCGACCACACAAAGGCTGTGCAGGACGTGTCACTGAATATATTTAACAAATGATGTGGAGATGCCGGCGTTGGACTAGGGTGAGCACAGTACGAAGTCTTACAACACCAGGTTAAAGTCCAACAGGTTTGTTTCAAATCACTAGCTTTCGGAGCGCTGCTCCTTCCTCGGGTGACTCACCTGAGGAAGGAGCAGCGCTCCGAAAGCTGGTGTTCGAAACAAACCTGTTGGACTTTAACCCTGTGTTGTAAGACTTCGTACTGTGATTAAGAAAGAGATAGATTTCTGGACTAAACAGATCAAGTGGTGGGGGTGAGATGCTGGAGTCTGGCATTGAGATATAATAATAATAGGCTTTATTATTGTCACAAGTAGGCTTACATTAACACTGCAATGAGGTTACTGTGAAAAGCCCCAAGTCGACACATTCCGGAACCTGTATTGGTGCACTGAGGGGGAATTCAGAAATCGATCATCAAAGATCCACAGTACAACGTTCCCACAACGACATTGACTAACCCCAGTATAACGTCCCCACACATTGGCCCATTGACTGATCCCAGTACAACGTCCCCACACATTGGCTCATTGACTGATCCCAGTACAACGTCCCCACACATTGGCTCATTGACTGATCCCAGTACAACGTCCCCACACATTGGCTCATTGACTGATCCCAGTACAACGTCCCCACACATTGGCTCATTGACTGATCCCAGTACAACGTCCCCACACATTGGCCCATTGACTGACCCCAGTACAACGTCCCCACACACTGGCTCATTGACTGATCCCAGTACAACGTCCCCACACATTGGCTCATTGACTGATCCCAGTACAACGTCCGCACACATTGGCTCATTGACTGATCCCAGTACAACGTCCCCACACATTGGCTCATTGACTGATCCCAGTACAACGTCCCCACACATTGGCTCATTGACTGACCCCAGTACAACGTCCCCACACATTGGCTCATTGACTGATCCCAGTACAACGTCCCCACACATTGGCTCATTGACTGATCCCAGTACAACGTCCCCACACATTGGCCCATTGACTGATCCCAGTACAACGTCCCCACACACTGGCTCATTGACTGACCCCAGTACAACGTCCCCACACATTGGCCCATTGACTGATCCCAGTACAACGTCCCCACACATTGGCTCATTGACTGATCCCAGTACAACGTCCCCACACATTGGCCCATTGACTGATCCCAGTACAACGTTCCCTCACATTGGCCCATTGACTGATCCCAGTACAACGTCCCCACACATTGGCTCATTGACTGATCCCAGTACAACATCCCCACACATTGGCTCATTGACTGATCCCAGTACAATGTCCCCACACATTGGCCCATTGACTGATCCCAGTACAACGTCCCCACACATTGGCCCATTGACTGATCCCAGTACAACGTCCCCACACATTGGCTCATTGACTGATCCCAGTACAACATCCCCACACATTGGCTCATTGACTGATCCCAGTACAATGTCCCCACACATTGGCCCATTGACCGATCCCAGTACAACGTCCCCACACATTGGCTCATTGACTGATCCCAGTACAACGTCCCCACACATTGGCTCATTGACCGATCCCAGTACAACGTCTGCCCACATTGGCCCATTGACTGATCCCAGTACAACATCCCCACACATTGGCTCATTGACTGATCCCAGTACAACGTCCCCACACATTGGCTCATTGACTGATCCCAGTACAACGTCCCCACACATCGGCTCATTGACTGACCCCAGTACACCGTCCCCACACATTGGCCCATTGACTGATCCCAGTACAACGTCCCCACACATTGGCTCATTGACTGATCCCAGTACAACGTCCCCACACATTGGCTCATTGACTGATCCCAGTACAACGTCCCCACACATTGGCTCATTGACTGATCCCAGTACAACGTCCCCACACATTGGCTCATTGACTGATCCCAGTACAACGTCCCCACACATTGGCTCATTGACTGACCCCAGTACAACGTCTGCCCACATTGGCCCATTGACTGATCCCAGTACAACGTCCCCACACATCGGCTCATTGACTGACCCCAGTACAACGTCCCCACACATTGGCTCATTGACTGACCCCAGTACAACGTCCCCACACATTGGCCCATTGACTGATCCCAGTACAACGTCCCCACACATTGGCCCATTGACTGATCCCAGTACAACGTCCCCACACATTGGCCCATTGACTGATCCCAGTACAACGTCCCCACACATTGGCTCATTGACTGACCCCAGTATAACGTCCCCACACATTGGCTCATTGACTGATCCCAGTACAACGTCCCCACACATTGTCTCATTTACTGATCCCAGTACAACGTCCCCACACATTGGCCCATTGACTGATTCCAGTACAACGTCCCCACACATTGGCTCATTGACTGATCCCAGTACAACGTCCCCACACATTGGCCCATTGACTGATCCCAGTACAACGTCCCCACACATTGGCTCATTGACTGATCCCAGTACAACGTCCCCACACATTGGCTCATTGACTGATCCCAGTACAACGTCCCCACACATTGGCTCATTGACTGACCCCAGTACAACGCCCCCACACATTGGCTCATTGACTGATCCCAGTACAACGTCCCCACACACTGGCTCATTGACTGATCCCAGTACAACGTCCCCACACATTGGCTCATTGACTGATCCCAGTACAACGTCCCCACACATTGGCTCATTGACTAACCCCAGTATAACGTCCCCACACATTGGCTCATTGACTGATCCCAGTACAACGTCCCCACACATTGGCTCATTGACTGATCCCAGTACAACGTCCCCACACATTGGCTCATTGACTGATCCCAGTACAACGTCCCCACACATTGGCTCATTGACTGACCCCAGTACAACGTCCCCACACATTGGCTCATTGACTGACCCCAGTACAACGTCCCCTCACATTGGCTCATTGACTGATCCCAGTACACCGTCCCCACACATTGGTCCACGATGTTGTGCCGAACTTTGGTCTTAGATTAATCATAGATTATCATAGAATTTACAGTGCAGAAGGAGGACATTTGGCCAATGGAGTCTGCACCGGCTCTAGGAAAGAGCAACCTACCCAAACTCTACACCTCTGCCCAACACCAAGGGCAATTTTCGACACTAAGGGCAATTTATCACGGCCAATCCACCTAACCTGCACGTCTTTGGACTGTGGGAGGAAACCGGAGCACCCGGAGGAAACCCACGCACACACGGGGAGGACTTGCAGACTCCGCACAGACAGTGACCCAAGCCGGGAATCGAACCTGGGATCCTGGAGCTGTGAAGCAACAGTGCTAACCACTGTGCTACTGTGCCGCCCTATAGGTTTGGTATAGGATCAACCATGATCATAATGAATGATGGAGCAGGCTCGAAGGGCCGAATGGCCTCCTGCTCCTATTTTCGATGTTTCTCTGCCACAGAATGAATGAGTGGACTAGATTTATAAATGGCCGCCGACCTCGCCCTTTCCCATTTATCTGTATTTCATTAAGTGCCGCACACCTGGGGCGAAATTCTCCGGAAACGGCGCGATGTCCACCGACTGGCGCCCAAAACGGCGCCAATCAGACGGGCATCGCGCCGGCCCAAAGGTGCGGAATGCTCCGCACCTTTGGGGGCCGAGCCCCAACCTTGAGGGGCTAGGCCGACGCCGGAGGAATTTCCGCCCCGCCAGCTGGCGGAAACGGCCTTTGTTGCCCCGCCAGCTGGCGCGGAAATGACATCTCCGGGCGGCGCATGCGCGGGAGCGTCAGCGGCCGCTGTCAGTTTCCCGCGCATGCGCAGTGGGGAGAGTCTCTTCCGCCTCCGCCATGGGGAGGTAGCGGAGGCGGAAGGGAAAGAGTGCCCCCACGGCACAGGCCCGCCCGCAGATCGGTGGGACCCGATAGTGGGCCAGGCCACCCCCCCGGGGCCAGATCGCCCCGGGACCCCGGAGCCCGCCCGCGCCGCCTTGTCCCGCCGGTAAGGTAGGTGGTTTAATTTACGCCGGCGGGACAGGCAATTTATCGGCGGGACTTCGGCCCATCCGGGCCAGAGAATCGAGCGGGGGGGCCCGCCAACCGGCGCGGCACGATTCCCGCCCCCGCAGAATCTCTGGTGCCGGAGACTTCGGCAACCGGCGGGGGCGGGATTCACAGCAGCCCCCGGCGATTCTCCAACCCGGCGGGGGGTCGGGGAATGTCGCCCCTGTTTCCCATCCCTTCTGTCACCTCTCACCACATTTCCCCTGTTCCTTCTCTGTTTTGCCTCTGTCTCCCTGCCGAATCGAATGTCCTCTTCCAATGCCTGCTCTCCTCCCTCTCTCCGGGCGGAATTCTCCTCCCCCACGCCGGGTGGGAGAATTGCCGGGACGCCGTGCGAGTCCCGCCACGCTGCCCCGACGCCCGCACGCTATTCTCCCCCCCCCCCCCCAACCTGCGCGCCGAGAATCACGGCTGGCCGCTGGGAGAATCGCCGCTCGCCGTTGGTAACGGGCGAGCGGTGATTGTCCGTCCCGGATGGGCCGAGCGGCCTGCCCAACACGACGGGTTCCCGCCGGCGCCGTCCACACCTGGTCGCTGCCGGCGGGAACGCTGGGGGGGGGCCTGTGGCGGGGGTGAGGGGGGTTCCTGCACCGGGTGGGGGGGCTCAAATGGGGTCTGGCCCGCGATCGGTGCCCACTGATCGGCAGGCCGGCCTCTCTGAAGGAGAACCTCCTTTCCTCTGCCTCCCCGCAAGATCCATCCGCCATCTCCTTGCGGGGCGGCCTCGGGGAGGACGGCGACCGCGCACGCACGGGTGACGCCAGTTACGCGACGCCGGCCGCGTCATTTACACGGCGGCGCTTTTACGCGGCACCAATGCCTGGCGCGCGTAAACGACACGGCGCCGCTCCTCGCCCCCCGGGGGCGGGAGAATAGGGGGCTGGGAACGGCCTCCGAGGCCGGAGTGAAACTCTCCGGTTTTCACTCCTGCGTCGGGACTTAGTCTCCCGATGGGAGAATTGCGCCCCCCCCGTCTCCAGGTCCTCTTTGGTTCCTATCTCCCCTCCATCTCGCAGCCTCTCCTCGAACGTTTCCTGTGCTTTTCCCAGCCCTCGCTTCCTGCTCCTCCTTTATCCGGTTATGTCACCTCCATTTTCTCCTTGTTTCAGTGACGGACCATTTGGAGCCCGGATCGATGGAGCTCCTGTCAATCATTGCTGCCTTTTTGTCACTTCCTGCAACATATACAATAATACTTGCCTCAAATCTAACAGCGCCAGCGATTGGCTCCAGCACAACGCCATCACCAATTGGACCCATGACAACAGCATCAGCGATTGACTCCACCAAAGGGCCACTACTGATTGGCTCCATTGAAGCAAATGTGATAGGTTCCTCCAGAAGAGGTCCCTCAAGAAGAGCAACACTGATTGGTGCCAGGAGGATGATCTCATCGACTGGTCTGAGTGGACCAGACACATTGATCGCATCTCGAACGTTGATTCTATATACCAGTATAGCGAATCCTGGCTCACTTATTGGCTCCAATACAATTCCATCAGCTGCTGATCCCACCAGAATGTCACCACTTATTGGCTCAATCACGATGAGATCATCAGCAATTGTCCCCCGTGAAAAAAAAACTCCAATTGGCTCATCAATAGATTTCAGAGATCCATCAATTGGCTCATTGACTCAGCCGAGGATTACGGTACATTTAATTGGCTCATCGACTGACACTGGTACAAAGACCCCACTGATTGGCTCATCGACTCCCAGAGCTACAACAACCCCATTGATTGACTCATTGAAAGATCCCAGCACAAAGACCACACTGATTGGCTCATGGATCGACACCAATACAACAGACACATTAATTGGCTCACCAACTGACAGCAGTAGAAAAGCCCCCCACACAAAATCTCCACACATTCGATCATCCAAACTCCCCAGTACAAAATCTCCACACATTCGATCATCAAAACTCCCCAGTCCAACGTCCCCACACATTCGATCATCAAAACTCCCCAGTCCAACGTCCCCACACATTCGATCATCAAAACTCCCCAGTCCAACGTCCCCACACATTCGATCATCAAAACTCCCCAGTCCAACGTCCCCACACATTCGATCATCAAAACTCCCCAGTACAACGTCCCCACACATTCGATCATCAAAACTCCCCAGTCCAACGTCCCCACACATTCGATCATCAAAACTCCCCAGTACAATGTCCCCACACATTCGATCATCAAAGCTTCCCAGTACAATGTCCCCACACATTCGATCATCAAAACTCCCCAGGACAATGTCCCCACACATTCGATCATCAAAACTCCCCAGTACAAGGCCCCCACACATTCGATCATCAAAACTCCCCAGTACAATGTCCCCACACATTCGATCATCAAAACTCCCTCGTACTACCTCCCCACACATTCGATCATCTAAATTCCCCAGTACAATGTCCCCACACATTCGATCATCAAAGCTTCCCAGTGCAACATCCCCACACATTGGCTCATTGACTGATCCCAGTGCAACATCCCCACACATTGGCTCATTGACTGATCCCAGTACAACGTCCCCACACATTCGATCATTGACTGATCCCAGTACAACGTCCCCACACATTGGCTCATTGACTGATCCCAGTACAACGTCCCCACACATTGGCCCATTGACCGATCCCAGTACAACGTCCCCACACATTGGCGCATTGACTGATCCCAGTACAACGTCCCCACACATTGGCTCATTGACTGATCCCAGTACAACGTCCCCCCACATTGGCTCATTGACTGATCCCAGTACAATGTCCCCACACGTTGTCTCATTGACTGATCCCAGTACAACGTCCCCACACATTCGATCATTGACTGATCCCAGTACAACGTCCCCACACATTGGCCCATTGACTGATCCCAGTACAACGTCCCCTCACATTGTCTCATTGACTGATCCCAGTACAACGTTCCCACACATTGGCTCATTGACTGATCCCAGTACAACGTCCCCACACACTGGCCCATTGACTGATCCCAGTACAACGTCCCCACACATTGGTTCATTGACTAACCCCAGTACAACGTCCCCACACATTGGCTCATTGACTGATCCCATTACAACGTCCCCACACACTGGCCCATTGACTGATCCCAGTACAACGTCCCCACACATTGGTTCATTGACTAACCCCAGTACAACGTCCCCACACACTGGCTCATTGACTGATCCCAGTACAACGTCCCCACACATTGGCTCATTGACTGATCCCAGTACAACGTCTCCACACACTGGCTCATTGACTGATCCCAGTACAACGTCCCCACACATTGGCTCATTGACTGATCCCAGTACAACGTCCCCACACACTGGCTCATTGACTGATCCCAGTACAACGTCCCCACACATTGGCTCATTGACTAACCCCAGTACAACGTCCCCACACATTGGCTCATCAAAGCTCCTCAGTACAACGTCCCCACACATTGGCTCATTGACTGATCCCAGTACAACGTCCCCACACATCGGTTCATTGACTGATCCCAGTACAACGTCCCCACACATTGGCTCATCAAAGCTCCTCAGTACAACGTCCCCTCACATTGGCTCATTGACTGACCCCAGTACAACGTCCCCACACATTGGCTCATTGACTGATCCCAGTACAACGTCCCCACACATCGGTTCATTGACTGACCCCAGTACAACATCCCCACACACTGGCTCATTGACTGACCCCAGAACAAAGGCCCCACACATTGGCCCATTGACTGACCCCAGTACAACGTCCCCTCACATTGGCTCATTGACTGATCCCAGTACAATGCCCCCACACATTGGCCCATTGACTGATCCCAGTACAACGTCCCCTCACATTGGCTCATTGACCGATCCCAGTACAACGACCCCACACATTGGCTCATTGACTGACCCCAGTACTACGTCCCCACACATTGGCCCATTGACTGATCCCAGTACAATGTCCCCACACATTGGCCCATTGACTGATCCCAGTACAACGTCCCCACACATTGGTTCATTGACTAACCCCAGTACAACGTCCCCACACATTGGCTCATCAAAGCTCCTCAGTACAACGTCCCCACACATTTCTTCATTTACTGATCCCAGTACAACGTCCCCACACATTGGCCCATTGACTGATCCCAGTACAACATCCCCACACATTGGCTCATTGACTGATCCCAGTACAATGTCCCCACACATTGGCCCATTGACTGATCCCAGTACAACGTCCCCACACATTGGCCCATTGACTGATCCCAGTACAACATCCCCACACATTGGCTCATTGACTGATCCCAGTACAACATCCCCACACATTGGCTCATTGACTGATCCCAGTACAATGTCCCCACACATTGGCCCATTGACTGATCCCAGTACAACGTCCCCACACATTGGCCCATTGACTGATCCCAGTACAACATCCCCACACATTGGCTCATTGACTGATCCCAGTACAACATCCCCACACATTGGCTCATTGACTGATCCCAGTACAATGTCCCCACACATTGGCCCATTGACTGATCCCAGTACAACGTTCCCACACATTGGCCCATTGACTGATCCCAGTACAACATCCCCACACATTGGCTCATTGACTGATCCCAGTACAACGTCCCCACACATTGGCTCATTGACTGATCCCAGTACAACGTCCCCACACATTGGCTCATTGACTGATCCCAGTACAACGTCCCCACACATTGGCTCATTGACTGATCCCAGTACAACGTCCCCACACATTGGCCCATTGACTGATCCCAGTACAACGTCCCCACACACTGGCTCATTGACTGATCCCAGTACAACGTCCCCACACATTGGCTCATTGACTGATCCCAGTACAACGTCCCCACACACTGGCTCATTGACTGACCCCAGAACAAAGGCCCACATAATTGAATCTCTGATTAGCCCCAAGGTATCAGCTGCACAGGTTGGCTCATCAACTGACACCATCACAAAGGCCCCCGTGGTTGAATCCATGATTAGCCCCAAATTATCTGCCCCTTCGATTGGTTCATCAACTACTAAGGCTCCACTGATTGGCTCATCGAGTAACATCAGGGCAGAGAGTCCAATGATTGGCTCATTCTTAGACACTGTTACCATGGGCCCTGTGATTGAATCTATGATCAACCCCAGTGTAACAGCTCCACGGATTGGTCCATCACCTGCAGAGGCCCCGTTGATTGGCTCAACGAGTGGCACTTTGAAGTCTCCATCAAACAATTTCTATGCAAAGACCCCACTGATTGGCTCATTGAATGATTCTGGTGCCAAAGCTGAATTAATTAATTCATTGATTTATTCCAATTCAAGTCACCCAATTACTGAGAACTCAATTAATTCTAATGTCACGGCAGCACTCATTTCAGCAAATGATGCGAATACATTGCTGCTACTGAACGGTTCATCAGCTGATTCCAATACAAATGCTGCCTTGATTGACTCATTAAGTTCTCCCAGCGCAAAGGTCCCAGTGATTCGCCCATCGATTGACTACAGTACAGCACCACTGATTGGCTCGCTGCTTGAGGCCAGCAGAAGAGCTCCACCAATAGACTCATCAAATCAATCCATTGTTGAGGCCAGACAGATTGGATTATCACCTGATTACACTCCAGCAATTATACTGAATAGATCACTAACAGACTACAATACAGGATCAACATTGAATAGATCACCAACTGATTACAATACAGCTCCATCATTGAACAGATTATCAACTGATTACAGTACAGCTCCATCATTGAATGGATCACCAACTGATTACAATACAGCTCCATCATTGAACAGATCACCAACTGATTACAATACAGCACCATCATTGAATAGATCACCAACTGATTACAATACAGCTCCATCATTGAATAGATCACCAACTGATTACAATACTGCACCATCATTGAACAGATTATCAACTGATTACAATACTGCACCATCATTGAATATCTTGAAAACTGATTACAATACAGCTCCATCATTGAACAGATCACCAACTGATTACAATACAGCACCATCATTGAATAGATCACCAACTGATTACAATACAGCTCCATCATTGAATAGATCACCAACTGATTACAATACAGCACCATCATTGAACAGATTATCAACTGATTACAATACTGCACCATCATTGAATAGATCACCAACTGATTACAATACTGCACCATCATTGAATAGATCACCAACTGATTACAATACAGCACCATCATTGAACAGATTATCAACTGATTACAATACTGCACCATCATTGAATAGATCACCAACTGATTACAATACTGCACCATCATTGAATAGATCACCAACTGATTACAATACAGCTCCATCATTGAACAGAGTATCAACTGATTACAATACAGCATCATCATTGAATAGATCACCCACTGATTACAATACAGCACCATCGTTGAATAGATCACCAACTGATTACAATACAGCTCCATCATTGAACAGATTATCAACTGATTACAGTACAGCTCCATCATTGAACAGATTATCAACTGATTACAATACAGCATCATCATTGAATAGATCACCCACTGATTACAATACAGCACCATCATTGAATAGATCACCAACTGATTACAATACAGCATCATCATTGAATAGATCACCAACTGATTACAATACAGCACCATCATTGAATATCTTGAAAACTGATTACAATACAGCACCATCATTGAATGGATCACCAACTGATTACAATACAGCACCATCATTGAATAGATCACCAACTGATTACAATACAGCTCCATCATTGAATAGATCACCAACTGATTACAATACAGCTCCATCATTGAACAGATCACCAACTGATTACAATACAGCTCCATCATTGAACAGATCACCAACTGATTACAATACAGCACCATCATTGAATAGATCACCAACTGATTACAATACAGCACCATCATTGAATAGATCACCAACTGATTACAATACAGCATCATCATTGAATAGATCACCAACTGATTACAATACAGCATCATCATTGAATATATCGCCAATGGATTACAATACAGCACCATCATTGAATAGATCACCAACTGATTACAATACAGCTCCATCGTTGAATAGATCACCAACTGATTACAATACAGCTCCATCATTGAATAGATCACCAACTGATTACAATACTGCACCATCATTGAATAGATCACCAACTGATTACAATACAGCACCATCATTGAATAGATCACCAACTGATTACAATACTGCACCATCATTGAATAGATCACCAACTGATTACAATACAGCACCATCATTGAATAGATCACCAACTGATTACAATACAGCACCATCATTGAATAGATCACCAACTGATTACAATACAGCATCATCATTGAATATATCGCCAATGGATTACAATACAGCTCCATCGTTGAATAGATCACCAACTGATTACAATACAGCACCATCATTGAATAGATCACCAACTGATTACAATACTGCACCATCATTGAACAGATTATCAACTGATTACAATACAGCATCATCATTGAATGGATCCCTGATTGGCTCCAATACGACAACACCATTGAATGGATCCCTGATTGGCTCCAATACGACAACACCATTGACTGGATCCCTGATTGGCTCCAATACGACAACACCATTGACTGGATCCCTGATTGGCTCCAATACGACAACACCATTGACTGGATCCCTGATTGGCTCCAATACGACAACACCATTGACTGGATCCCTGATTGGTTCCCAGTCAGGAAGGAAACCCCACAGATCACATACTTCCAGTCTAGTCCCTTTGAGGGGTTTATCAATGACTCATTTCTCTATCCTCATCTTCTTCAGCATCGCTGAATTTGCTATCTAGAGATTCAACTGGAGACTCTATCAGGTTATTGCTTCCTCGAAGCCATGCTGCTGGGACACAGTGTTGACTGGCCTCTTACTGTGTATTTGAATTGATCAGAATAATCATTGTGATCATGTGATTGTGAGTTAAGTCACTGATTGGGGTTTCAGGGATATGCCCCCAGCTTCTTGAGTTCACAAGACAGCAGCTGAGCAGCGAATTCAGCCCTGCCTTGTCACTCTAGTGATTCTTGAAGCATTGAGGATCCATTTGGGAGGTGTCTTCTCCTGCTTCGGCGCCTTTGGCACTGAGAAAGTTCCGCTTTTGTACATTATTTTCCAACACATCGGCCAACTCCCAATGTTGCATTCTCTCCGGGTAAATCCCATTTTCCTGATCAACTAACTGCCTATTACCCCTACACCATGGCCCCATTCACAATTACTCTCTCACTGTTACCCCCTCACCATTATCTCCTCACCATGTCACCTCCACCACCCCCCCCCCCCCCCCCCACCTCACTGTGCCAAATGTTCAGCTGCTGCTCAAACCGTGAGTTGAGTGTCGACACTGGGGTGCAGAATGAACTGTTGGTCAAGTATCGAGCTGTGGACCAGTTGATGTGATTATCTTTTGTTGAATTGTATATAGAGTTTATGTGTATTCAGGAGAAATTTGTTCAATTAAAAAAAAACCTTGAGATGCTGCATTGCAGTGGGAGAGCATTTGGTGAATAGTGATCATTATATAACAGGTTTAATAGAGTTAAAGGATCAGGAATAATCAAGCATAAAAATAATTAACCAGAGGAGGGTTAACTTCAAAGAGTTGAAAAGGGATTTGGGTCACAATGTCATGACCCTAACAATACCTTAGAGCTGGAGTCCAGAACTTTCGATATCCCTAGCCAAGCTGTTCTAGTATAGATACAACACTGGCATCTACCCGGCAATGTGGAAAACTGTCCAGATGTGTCCTGTATACAAAAAACAGGGCAAATCCAACCCAGCCAATTATCACCCCATCAGTCTATTTTCATTCATCAGCAAAGTGATGGAAGGAGTCACCAACAGTGCTATCAAGCGGCACTTACTCAGCAATAACCTGCTCACGGACACTCAGCTTGGGTTCCGCCAGGGTCAATCATCTCATGACCTCATTACAACCTTGGTTCGGACATGGTCCCAACTCCACTATAATGCCGGCAGTATCATTGGTAAGGCAGGTGAATTAAGGGTGTGTGTTGACAGGTGGAGTTGTGACGTTGTTGCCATCGCAGAGACGTGGTTGAGGGAGAGGCAGGGTTGTCAGCTCAACATTGCGGGGTGTAGGATCTTCAGGCAGGACAGGGGAGGGTGCAAAGGAGGAGGTGGTGTTGCATTATTAATTAAGGAGCCAGTTACTGCAGTGAGGAGGGACAATATCTTGGAAGTGTCTTCTGATGAGGCTTTGTGGGGGAATGTGTGAGATTCCCAAATAGTCAGCGGACGATCGCGACGCAGATATGTAGACAATTCATTGAGGTGTGTAGGAACAATAATAGAATGATTATATTCACGGATTTCAACTACCCAACATTAATTGGGATAGTCTCACTGTAAAGGGTTCAAAGGGAGCGGATTTCTTGAAATGTATTGAAGAGAATTTTTTATATCAACATGTCGAAGCAACAAGGGACAATTCAGTGCTGGACCTAGTTCTGGGGACCAAAGGAGGATAGCTGTTGGAGGTAGCAATGGGGGAGCATTTTAGTGACAGCGATCACAACACAGCAGAATCTACATTTGTTGTGGAAAAGGAAAAAGATGGTCTGCAAAAGATGGTTTTGGATTGGGGGAAGGCTGATTTTATTACAATCAGGCAGGAAGTGGCCAAGGTAAACTGGGAACAGCTACTTTGGGCAAATAACAATGGGGGGCGTTCAACATGGAATTGGCGAGAGTACAACATGTTCCCTTTAGGGTGAAATGTAGAGCAACAAGTCCAGAGAATCCTGGATGTTTAGGAATATTCAGGATGGGATAGGCAGGAAAAGAGAGGCTTTTGACACGTAGAAAGGGAGCAAATCTCCAGAGGATCTCGTGGAGGATAGACAGTGCAGGGGGAACTCAAAAAAAGCAATTAGGAGAGCAAAGAGGGGAATGAAAAAGCACTGACGGGGAAGGTTAGGTAGAATTCAAAGATTTTCTGCAAGTATATCAAGGGGAAGCGGATTACCAGGGAAAGAGTAAGCCCTATTAGGGACCAAGTGTATTGGTCTCGATACCATTGAGATGGATGTTAAACAAGTACTTCACATCTGTCTTCACTGTGGAGAATCATAAAATCCCACAGAATCCCTACAGTACAGAGGAGGGCATTCGACCAATTTAAGCGACTCTGAGACAAGCACATGGACAGCAGTAAATTGAAGGGGTGTAGGTTTGGTTGATCTTAGATTAGGATAAGTGGTCGGCACAACATCGTGGGCCGAAGGGCCTGTACTGAGCTGTACTGTTCGATGTTCTATGAGTCTGTACCGACCCTCTGAAAGAACAGCTTCTCTAGGCCCTGCCCCCACACTATCCCTGGGCCAGAATTGAACTTGAGCCCCTGGCGCTGTGAGGCAGCAGTGCTAACCACTGTGCTACCATGTCACCCCAGGTCCTTGGCGCTCTGAGGCAGCCGTGCTAACCACTGTGCCACCGTGCTGCCCTAAAGGAGGGTGGCTGCAGAATTCAGACAGAGGGACTGTGAGGTTGATGAGCAGTTTGACAGAGGGAGCGAGGAGGTACTGGAGGTTCCAGCAGGTTTAAAAGTGGACAAATCTCCTGGACCAGATGAGTTCGATCCCAGGATGCTGTGCGAGGCAAGGGAGTAATTTGCTCTGTTTCTATAACCTTTGCTCTCGAGTCGCCAGGTATCTTTATGATACCGCCACGAGGTTCAAGCTCAAGTACTGATCAATAACTCAACACACCAATTAGTAAGATTCAAATCAAAACACATTTATTATACACAGTAAATCACTACTCATGCATAAACTCTACTTTCTAGGCTATTTCTATCACTAAAAGGCCTATACTTAGCTTCGACTGGCCCACCAGGTCAGGGGAGAAATGGCCTTTTGTTCAGGTTCTGAGTCTGCAGGATTCAAAAGCTGGTATGGACTGGTAGCTAGGAGCGCCTATCTCGTAGCGAGCGTGACTGGAGACTTACTTGCTTGACGGCAACAAGACAGGTCACTGTCAAGGGTTGGTTCAAGTTGCTGAGTGACCCTGCCAAAGAAGGACGATTTGAACTTGGGGGCTTTACTTTATATACCCCAGGGGCTTCCCGCCCTTCGGGGCGGACCCTGTACCTGGTTCCAAGTGATTGGACTGCTTTCCGATCACTTGGATCGCTTTCTCCAATGCTGGAGCGGTTCCCTGATCGCTGGGCGGTCCTAAGTGTCCGTTGGCCTTCCTTTGTCTTAGCTCCTGCTGGCGCCGAGGAGTCTGGCTTGGCTTTGTTTACCTTAACTGTTGCCATTGTGCCTGGGAATCGCTCATTACTCTTCAGGTGGTTGTTGGTTTCAGTGCTGTCTGGTTGTTTTGCAGGTTCCAATATACATGATTTCTGTATTTGCTAGTCTTTGCCTGTGTTGGCTGAGTTTCCCTTCAGCCTTTGCTGTTCTCCATTTTAAGTCGGGAAGTGGCCAACTCAGGTGGCTACACACCCTCCTTGTGATCCTAACGCGAAGCGTGAAGGATCACATAACTGCGTTGTCTTCATTCCCTGACCCGGCGAGCACTCTTCTATGGCCTCTACACTGACCATAACTATGCAAGAAAATTTTTAACTAACAATTTCTAAGTGGAGCTATGTCAAAACAGGGACATGCATTACAAAATAAGAAAACGGTACCTCGAACTGTCCTCAATAAACTACACTCACTAAACATTCAGTCATATTAACTTCCTAAACAATACAAAATAAAAGCAGCATTTACATTTTTCCTGGCTTGGCAGTCAAACACAGGGTTGTACAATCTTTCCATTTCTTTATTTACAGAAGAATGCAAACGAATGTCCTTTATTATAGATCGAGGGGTTCGGGGTCCTGGGGATAACTGAACATAGGGGATCTTATTCTGTATACCGGGGTGCGAGCACGGTAGTCTCTCCTCCATTTCCTCATGCGGATAGTCTGCACGATGCTGCAGAGTATCGCCAACACTAATAGGGATTCGACTACGTAGGAAAGGGAGTACCACGATATGAGCTTATCACACCATGATGGTGTTGCCTGTTACTGGGCTCTGGGTGCTCTGGGGAAGTGAATCATTAACGGCTAGGGGGCGTTGGGGTCAGGGGGTACACGTTCGCGTGCAACCGGGTACACATTATGACGAAAAACACGTATGCCGTCTCCATTGTTGTCTTCTTTCTCTTCTCTTCTCTTCCTTTCCGTTTCGTCTCTTTTCCTGGAGCTTCTGGGGTTCTGTGGATCAAGCATAGTGTCTGTTACTGTCTTGGTTAATATCTCGTCTGTTAGTATGTCTGTCCTTCAGTGCCAATTCTCCCTTTACAATTTACCATGTGTGACTCCCTCATTTTTTAAAAAAACCGAATATTCAGGACAAGACACACTTAAAAATACTGAAACAGCGCGAGCCGTCTCGCAGACTGTGCGATTTACCATCCAAATGTTTGAGGATGTAAATAGCACAGGGTTGGCAACCTAAGGGTCGCCTGAAACAAAACAAAACTTTTTGAACCAAAATTGCCGAAATGAGGTGCGTATGGGCCGTGACGGGTAAGAGTCGGATGGAGTCCCCGGGTAGCACGGCGACCAATGCCGTGTGTGCTCTACCCGAGCGTAGCTGACCAGAGGGGGGCTCCCAGGCAGGGCGGGTCCCAATACCGTTTCTCCACTGCCTGAGCAACCGACAAGAACGGGCAAAAATGTAGTCATCGTGAGGGGCTGCCGTAGAGGTTCCTCCTTCGAACCAGAAGGGCAGTTATGAACGGGGGCGGGCAAGTTCTCAGAGGTTTCAGCCGAAAAATAAGGCGTGGGGCGGTGGAAAAAATTTCCGATCTTACAAACAACATTTAACAACACACTACAAACAACATGAAACATGCTGCAGGTTCCATCAGAAAGGACACCGTTTTCTCCCAAGTGGTTCCTTTTTAAAACATCATCTGGACACCTCAGTTATCGGTTGCAAACAGGGTCGCAAAGGGGTTCTCGCTTTGGGAGTCAGACTCAAAGTCGTCATCTTCTCCCGGATGCCACACTCTCGAATGTATAAGGGCTGATAGGGCTGCTTGGTGTGAGGTGGGGTCGCTCTCGTCATTGCGGACGAGTCTGTATGAGTTGTCGCGGTGCCAAAAGATGGTGTCTAGTTCTGTGGGGACGGAATCGGGGTCGTAATCGTAGGGCGGTGGTGTTTGGTGGGGTTGTTGAGGGACATGATGAGGAAGGGATCACTCGAATCGTGCTCAGATTCGCTGGGTGTGGGGCCTGTTGCCTGGGGATAGTAGGGAGGCGTGCTGTGGCTATTGTCTGTGTCACAGTTGCTGTCGCTGCTGCTGTCTGTGGGCGTTCCGGGGCGGAGTCTAGAGTTCGGGGTGGAGTCGAGGGCGAGTCCCTGGATGTGGTGGGCGTGTTGGGGGATGGTAGGGTTACGTTGGCTGTGGGTGGGGCGTGGTGTGCTGCGTCGAGCATGACGTGATGTGTGTGGTTAGACTGTGGGCCATATGCCTTCATCTGGTTGATATGGAACCACGCAGTCTTTCCATTGGGGTACTTTATTCTATAAACGAAGGGTCTTACTTTGTCCGCAATGGAGTACGGACCCGAGTACTTCGGTGACAGGAATGTGCTGGGGTTGTATAGGGAGATCATTACTTGCTGTCCTATACTGAACTCAGTCGCATGCACTGTCTTGTCGAAACAGGCCTTGCTCTGTTTCTTCCTGGTGCCTAATTTCACTGCGGCTGCTTGCTGAGCCGTTTTCACATTCTCCACTAATTGTTCTACTGCTTTCTCGTGTGTGAGGGCCGTCACCTCGGGGCTGGTCAAATCTAATCCCAATAAAAATTCTGCGCCTTTCATGGGGCGTCCGGTCATGAGGGTGTGTGGGGTGTAACCTGTAGAAGTTGAAACTGTATTTTGCAAAAACATCAGTGCAAAAGGGAGGACTGAGTCCCAAGTGGTGTTGTTCTGCTGGACCATTTTTCTGAGGGTTGATTTTAGGGTCCGATTCATGCGCTCCACAATACCATCGACTGTGGGTGGTAAGCGATGTGGAATTTTTGGGTAATGCCAAATATTGCAAGGACGTTCTTCATGACACGTCCCGTAAAATGGGAATCTTGGTCGGATTCAATGCTGCGGGGGAGTCCCCATCTCGTAAAGATGTGGTGGGTTAAAATCTTGGCTGTGGTCTTTGCCGTGTTCGTTCTGGATGGGAATGCTTCCACCCATTTCGTAAACGTGTCTATCACCACGAGTACATATTTATAACCATTCCTGCAAGGGGGCAATGGTCCTATAAAATCAATCTGGAGGTTAGTCCAGGGGCCATTAACGGGGCGGGTGTGGCTAAGTTGAGCTTTCTTGGCGTATCTGTCCGGATTGTTCTGGGCACAAATAAGGCAATTCTCAACCTCGTGTTACGTCTTCTTTTAAACTCGGCCACCAACAGAGCTGCCTGAGGTGGGCTGTAGTGGGATCGATTCCCTGATGTCCATGACCGTCATGGAATAAGCAAATCAGTTGATTCCTGTCCTGTTCAGGAACCCCATAAAGGGTGTCTTTTAACACCACACCGTCTTGTGTGGTCAGAGCATTTTTAAACTTATCGTAAGGTGCCATACATTTTCCTTTTAAAATCTCCCTGAGATTGCTGTCCTGCTTCTGGGCCTGCACTAAATCCTCGATCCTAGTCTGCGAGACCTGAACTGCATTCACTGGTGCGCTCTCGGGGGGTGTCCAAAAATATCCGTGCCTGGAACCTGCTTTAGCCAGTGCGTCGGATTTTACATTTCCAGGGGGGGAGGAACGATGGTGACTGCGAACTTTAACAATTCAAAAAGTCCTGCCCTGGGCTTTTCCTAAAATGTGCCGGAGCAATGGGGCTGAGGGGAGGGATTTTCCGTCTGCGGAAACAAATCCTCTCGCTTTCCACAGGGGCAGGAATTCCGTGAGGCTGTTGCAGACATAGAGGCTGTCCGAGTATATGTCTGCTGGGCTGGGGAAGGAATGTGTGTGATCCACAATGTACACCACGGCTGCTAGTTCTGCCGCCTGCGCGCCTACGTGGCCTGGTAGCTTTAAGGAGATCTCTTCTAGGGCGCGTCCCTGCGCGTCCTCGACATAAATGCCGCATCCTGTAATGCGCTTCCCGTTTAATATTGTGGAAGATCCATCCACATATATCCTTAAAGGTGTGCACGTGTCTGTGTGCTAGGGGCTCTGGGGTGAACTACCTATCTTTCTGGGGGGTGTTTTCGCAATAAAGGGGCCTATGTTGTGGTGTGGAGAGATAATGTCACATTCGTGGGGGGTTCCGGGGTGATGTAGGTTATCTGCTAAGAAAGTGTGGGTCTTGGTCCTTTTCACAGTGATGTCCCGTCCCTGCAAAAGAAGGGTTTTTCTGTCTGCTCGTATTTGACTGACTGTACCGTCCTTGAGTCGTCCGTCCAGTAAAGGTTGGGTGGGGGTGTGTTCTGTGAGGATTGTGATGGGGTTCAGTCCGGTAATGTATGAAAAATATTGAACTGCCCAAAAAACTGTGAGCAGGTGCCTCTCACAGGCTGAAAATCTCTGCTCCACAGCATCTAAAAGTCTGGAAGCGTAAGCTACGGGCCTTAGCTGATCGTGCCGTTCCTGCAGGAGCACGGCTGAAAGGGTGCGGTCTGTGCTTGCTACCTCTATAGCGTAAGGGGAAAGCGGGTCTGGAACTTGTAGTGCGGGGGCGGCTATGAGTGCCTGTTTTAGTGATTCCACAGCATCCGTATGCTGCGGAAGCCATTCCCAGGGGGCTCCCTTCTTTAGGAGGTCTGAGAGGGGCGCTGCCTTGCTGGCGAAACCGTCAATGTGGTTTCGGCAGTAGCCAACCAGTCCTAAAAACGACCGGAGGGCTGAAACGTTCTGGGGAAGGGGCAATTTAGCGATCGAGTCAATTCTTTTATACCCGATCTCGCGTTTACCGTGTGTGATAATTGTTCCCAAATATATCACCTTTTCTTCCAAAATCTGGGCCTTTTTGGGGTTGACTTTACAACCGATTGAGTGTAAGAGTTCCAGGAGTTCGGACAGAAGCTCAATGTGCTCTGCCTTGGTGTCTGTCTGCAGTAGTAGGTCATCTACATACTGGACCAGACTTTCGGGGCGAGAACATTTTTCTGCCTGCACTTATTCAGGCCTTCTACGGGGTCACCTCTGTTGTAGCCGATCGCGTCTAGGATCGCTGCGTGCATTTCTGCAAGGGTGCCTCCTCCCACATTCTGTGGGTCGGGAAGGGCTGCTACGACCGAAGGGTCTAAACTCAAAACTGTGAGCTTTACGTGCTCACGCTCATCCAGGCTGTACATGGTCGCCTGCTGCTTTACTCTGGCAAAGAAATGGTGGGGGTCTGAGGTGGGGAGGAACGGTGTGATTTTCTCGCACGCGTCCCGTAATTGGGTCACGGTTAAGGGGGTCGTGTACAGGAATGGCTGCTGGTTTCAATGCTGTCTGGTTATTTTGTAGGTTGCAATGTACATGATTTCTGTATTTGCTAGTCTTTGCCTGGCGCTGTGAGGCAGCAGTGCTAACCACTGTGCTACCATGTCACCCCAGGTCCTTGGCTCTCTGAGGCAGCCGTGCTAACCACTGTGCCACCATGCTGCCCTAAAGGAGGGTGGCTGCAGAATTCAGACAGAGGGACTGTGAGGTTGATGAGCAGTTTGACAGAGGGAGCGAGGAGGTACTGGAGGTTCCAGCAGGTTTAAAAGTGGACAAATCTCCTGGGCCGGATGAGTTCGATCCCAGGATGCTGTGCGAGGCAAGGGAGGAAATTACAGGGGATCTGACTCAAATTGTAAATTCCTCTCTGGCCACAGGGCGGTACCAGAGGACTGGAGAACAGCTAATCTTGTCCCACTATTTCAGAAAGGCTGTAGGGATAAGCCAGGGAAATACAGGCCGGTGAGTCTCACGTCAGTGGTTGGGAAACTATTGGAGAACATTCTGAAGGAGAGAATCTATCTCCACTTAGAGAGGCAAGGTTTGATCAGGAATAGTTGTACATTGCAGGAGGATACAGACAGATTGGTCAGATGGTCAGAGCAGTGGCAAAAGGAATTTAACCCAGAAAAGTGCGAGGTGATGCACTTTGGAAGAAGCACCAAGACAAGGCAGAGCTCGGTGCATGGCACGACCCCGGGAAGCGCAGAGAATGTTGGGGTGTTTGACCACAGATCCCTGAAGGGGGTGGGACTGGTGAATGGGGGGGGGGTTAAGGAGGCAAACGGGACCCTTGCCTTTAACAATCATGGGATAGATTATAAGAGCAGGGGGGGGGTGATGTTGGAGCTGTACCAGGCCCCAGCTGGAGCACTGTGCGCAGTTTTGGTCACCTCACTATCAGCAGGAGGTGACTGCACTGGAGGGGGTGCAGAGGAGAGTCACCAGGATGTTCCCTGGGATGGAGCGTTTCAGCTATGGCGAGGGGCTGGATCAGCTCGGGAGAAGAGAGGGCGGAGGGGGAACCTGATCCAGAAGAGTGTGAGGGGGGTGGACGGGGCGGATGGGGAGCAGCTGCTCCCCCTCAGTTGAAGCCTCAACAACAAGGGGGCCGTCGTTTTAAGGTGAAAGGCAGGAGGTTTAGAGGGAACTTGAGGAAACATTTTTCCACGCGGAAGGTGCTGGGATGTGGAATACACTCACTGCCTGGGAGGGCGGGGGGGGGGGGGGGTGATGAGGAAGGAAAACTCACAATATTTACAAAATACTTATTGAGTTCTTGATAAGTCAAAACATTCCAGGGTATGGACCGAGTGCTGGGAGGTGGGATTAGAGGAGTTTGTTTTGTCAGTGCGGGTTTGATGGGCCGAGTGGGCTGTTCTGTACTGTACAATGCAATGACAAAAGGGCTGAACTCCAGAGGTGAGGGAGAGAGCGACTGCACTTGACATCAAGGAAGGATTTCACGAGGATGGCTCAAAGGAGCCTCCGTACAATTGGAATCGCTGCGATCAAAGGTGAGACTGCCCATTGGTGCGAGTCACACCTTGGGCAAAGTTTGGAATTGGTGGAGGGTCGGATGTTTTTGTACCCGAATCGATAAACACACAACTGTACGGGGTACTGGTCACCTGGTCTGACTTCATTTTGGGTGCGACGCAGAATCGAGAGGGACAGGACTTCCCGATCCTGTGGACACTACACCCATCCCTCACACGGCCCAGACACTGACTGAGGGGGTCAGGTCACGTCAGTGAAGGTGAAGCTCCTCAGTCCGCCTGGGTCTCTGGCTGCCCATCAGACCACAATCACTCTTTGCTGAGTCGGTGGAACCTGCAGATGGTCACACAGACCTGGGGAGTGAAAGATTATCTCTCTCTGTACTCACAACACGAAATAATGTCGGAGGATCATTGGTTCTACAATACATCGCAAGGTCAGATGTGGGGATGTTTGCGATGACTGCGCAGAGTTCAGCACCAGTCACATCTCCTCAGACACTGAATCCGTCCGTGTCCAAATGCAGCAAGACCCGGACAATATCCAGGCTCGGGGCTGACAAGCAGCAAGTTACGTTCGCGCCACACAAGTACCCGGCAATGACCATCTCCTACAAGAGAGGATCTAACCATCTGACATTCAATGGCATCACCATCGCTGAATCCCCCACAATCCACATCCTGGGGGTTACCATTGACCAGAAACTGAACTGGACCCAGCTGCATTAATACTGTGGCTACCAGGGCAGATCAGAGGCTGGGAATCCTGCGGAGAGCAACTCACCTCCTGACCCCCCCCCAAAGCCTGTCCACCATCGACAAGGACACAAGTCAGGAGTGTGATGGGACCCTCTCCACTTGCCTGGATGAGTGCGGCTCCCAACAACACTCGAGAAGCTCGACACCACCCAGGACAAAGCAGCTCATCCAGAAACATTCACTCCCTCCACCGCTGACGCACAGCGGCAGCCATGTGTACCATCTATAAGATGCACTGCAGTAACTCACCAAGGCTCCTTCAACAGCACCTTCCCAACCCGCCACTTCTACCACTTGAAGGACAAGAGTAGCAGACACATGGCAATATCACCACCTGCGTTTGATAAAGTTTCCCATGGCAGGTTGATGGAAAAAGTGAAGTCGTATGGGGTTCAGGGTGTACTAGCTAGATGGATAAAGAACTGGCTGGGCAACAGGAGACAGAGAGTAGTGGTGGAAGGGAGTGTCTCAAAATGGAGAAAGGTGACTAGTGGTGTTCCACAGGGATCTGTGCTCGGACCACTGTTGTTTGTGGGATACATAAATGGTCTGGACGAAGGTATAGGTGGCCTGATTAGCAAGTTTGCAGATGATACTAAGATTGGTGGAGTTGCAGATAGCGAGGAGGACTGTCAGAGAATACAGCAAAATATAAATAGATTGGAGAGCTGTGCAGAGAAATGGCAGATGGAGTTCAATCCAGGCAAATGCGAGGTGATGCATTTTGGAAGATCTAATTCAAGAGCGGACTATACGGTCAATGGAAGAGTCCTGGGGAAAATTGATGTACAGAGAGATCTGGGAGTTCAGGTCCACTGTACCCTGAAGGTGGCAACGCAGGTCGATAGAGTGGTCAAGAAGGCATACAGCATGCTTGCCTTCATCGGACGGGGTATTGAGTACAAGAGTCGGCAGGTCATGTTACAGTTGTATAGGACTTTGGTTCGGCCACATTTGGAATACTGCGTGCAGTTCTGGTCGCCACATTACCAGAAGGATGTGGATGCTTTAGAGAGGGTGCAGAGGAGGTTCACCAGGATGTTGCCTGGTATGGAGGGTGCTAGCTATGAAGAGAGGTTGAGTAGAGTAGGATTGTTTTCGTTGGAAAGACGGAGGTTGAGGGGGGACCTGATTGAGGTCTACAAAATTATGAGAGGTATGGACAGGGTGGATAGCAACAAGCTTTTTCCAAGAGTGGGGGTGTCAATTACAAGGGTCACGATTTCAAGGTGAGAGGGGGAAAGTTTAAGGGAGATGTGCGTGGAAAGTTTTTTACGCAGAGGGTGGTGGGTGCCTGGAACACTTTGCCAGCGGAGGTGGTAGAGGCGGGCACGATAGCATCATTTAAGATGCATCTAGAAAGATATATGAACGGGCGGGGAACAGAGTGAAGTAGATCCTTGGAAAATAGAAGACGGGTTTAGATAAAGGATCTGGATCGCCGCAGGCTGGGAGGGCCGAAGGGCCCGTTCCTGTGCTGTAATTTTCTTTGTTCTTTGTTCTTTGTTCTTCACAGTAGGTTCCCCTCCGAGCCCCACGTCAGACTCCAAAATATATTGGACATTCCCTCACTGTCATTGGGTCAAATTCCTGGAACTCTCTCCCAAACAGCACTATGGGTGAACCTCCACCACACTGTTACGGTCCCGGAGCAGATCCCACTTTTTGTTAGGATCCCGGACGAGAATCCCAAACAATTTTGTTAAATGTGTCATACTGTGGGGGAAAGGGAACTTCACCCCAGGAGGACGAGTCTGACCAAAGGTTATAGTTTATGTTAAAACAAACTTTAATTTGAACAAAAAATGACCACACTAACATCAAATAAATAGCTTTACCGATCAGGTAAATCGTTCTAAAATAAAAGGAAAACCTCCACTTTAATTATATATATTCTAACCAGGCAACCCAGTTCAAAATCTACTCATAAATAAAGTTAGCAAATCAGGGTTACTTGCTGTTCTCTGTGCAGCTCTTTGAAGAGCGACCCTTTCAGGAACAACATGAAAATCCTTCTGTCTTGTCAGACTCAAATTCTATGGCAAAACTGTCAGAAACTGGAGATAGAGGCCTCCTGCAAGGGGACCTCTGTCCGGGTCCTCCCCACGGTGGCACCTCCCATCCTCACCCAGAATAAGCACTCCAGCAGCCCAGCGGTGATTGCCACCCTCCAGACATGGAACGAACTGCGGCAACAATTCGGACTGACTGAAATGTACGACAAAGCCCCCATCTGCAATAACCACAGATTCACACCAGCACTCACCGATGCCACCTTCAAGCGGTGGAGACAAGCCGGGGGGGTGGGGGGGGGGGGGGGGGATTGACAGTCAGCGACCGATACACTGACGGCAGTGCCACAACACTGGAACACCTGACGCAGAAATTCCAAATGGCTAAAGGCAACAAACTCAGATACCTGCAGCTTAAAAACTTCCTACGGAGGGAGACAAGGACATACTCCCGACCACCTCGACAGACACTATTAGAAGAGCTAATCCGAGGCAGAGGGAAGTGTACATGTACGAACGGCTGCTAGAGAGAGCCGGCACCAAACTGGACACGACAAGGAGGAAATGGGAGGAAGATTTGGGGTTTGAAATAGAGGATTCTGAAGTGAAGCACTGCATAGGGTCAACTCTACTTCCATATGGGCGAGGCTCAGCTTGACGCAGCTAAAAGTGGTACATGGAGTCCACTTAACCAGAACTCGTACGAGTAGGTTCTTCCCGGAGGTGGAGGATAGATGTAAACGGTGCCAAGGAGGCCCAGCCAACCACACCCACATGTTCTGGCCCCAGACTTGCGGGGTACTGGACAGCCTTCTTCGAGGCAATGTCCAAAGTGGTGGAGATGAGGGTGGAGCCATGCCAGAAAGTGTCAGTCTTCGGGGTATCAGACCAGCCAGATCTATTCCTGGGGAGGAGGGCGGACGCCCTTGCCTTTGCCCCCCTGATCGCCCACCGTAGAATCCTGTTCAGCTGGCGGTCAGCAGCCCCCCCCCAAAGCTGCGGACTGGCTGGCGGTCAGCAGCACCCAAAGCTGCGGACTGGCTGGCGGTCAGCACCGCCCAAAGCTGCAGACTGGCTGGCGGTCAGCACCACCCAAAGCTGCGGACTGGCTGGCGGTCAGCACCACCCAAAGCTGCGGACTGGCTGGCGGTCAGCAGCACCACCCAAAGCTGCAGACTGGCTGGCGGTCAGCAGCCCCCAAAGCTGCAGACTGGCTGGCGGTCAGCAGCCCCCCCCCAAAAGCTGCAGACTGGCTGGCGGTCAGCAGCCCCCCCCCAAAAGCTGCAGACTGGCTGGCGGTCAGCAGCACCGCCCAAAGCTGCAGACTGGCTGGCGGTCAGCAGCCCCCAAAGCTGCGGACTGGCTGGCGGTCAGCAGCACCGCCCAAAGCTGCAGACTGGCTGGCGGTCAGCAGCACCCAAAGCTGCAGACTGGTTGGCGGTCAGCACCACCCAAAGCTGCAGACTGGCTGGCGGTCAGCAGCACCCAAAGCTGCAGACTGGCTGGCGGTCAGCAGCACCACCCAAAGCTGCAGACTGGCTGGCGGTCAGCACCACCCAAAACTGCAGACTGGTTGGCGGTCAGCACCGCCCAAAGCTGCAGACTGGCTGGCGGTCAGCAGCACCACCCAAAGCTGCAGACTGGTTGGCGGTCAGCAGCCCCCCCCAAAGCTGCAGACTGGCTGGCGGTCAGCACCACCCAAAGCTGCAGACTGGTTGGCGGTCAGCAGCCCCCCCCAAAGCTGCAGACTGGCTGGCGGTCAGCACCACCCAAAGCTGCAGACTGGCTGGCGGTCAGCACCACCCAAAGCTGCAGACTGGTTGGCGGTCAGCAGCCCCCCCCAAAGCTGCAGACTGGCTGGCGGTCAGCACCACCCAAAGCTGCAGACTGGCTGGCGGTCAGCAGCACCGCCCAAAGCTGCAGACTGGCTGGCGGTCAGCACCACCCAAAGCTGCAGACTGGCTGGCGGTCAGCAGCACCGCCCAAAGCTGCAGACTGGCTGGCGGTCAGCAGCAGCACCCAAAGCTGCGGACTGGCTGGCGGTCAGCAGCACCCAAAGCTGCGGACTGGCTGGCGGTCAGCAGCACCACCCAAAGCTGCAGACTGGCTGGCGGTCAGCAGCAGCACCCAAAGCTGCAGACTGGCTGGCGGTCAGCACCACCCAAAGCTGCGGACTGGCTGGCGGTCAGCACCACCCAAAGCTGCAGACTGGCTGGCGGTCAGCAGCACCACCCAAAGCTGCAGACTGGCTGGCGGTCAGCAGCACCGCCCAAAGCTGCAGACTGGCTGGCGGTCAGCACCCCCCAAAGCTGCGGACTGGCTGGCGGTCAGCAGCACCACCCAAAGCTGCAGACTGGCTGGCGGTCAGCAGCACCACCCAAAGCTGCAGACTGGCTGGCGGTCAGCACCACCCAAAGCTGCAGACTGACTGGCGGTCAGCAGCACCACCCAAAGCTGCAGACTGGCTGGCGGTCAGCAGCACCGCCCAAAGCTGCAGACTGGCTGGCGGTCAGCACCACCCAAAGCTGCGGACTGGCTGGCGGTCAGCACCACCCAAAGCTGCGGACTGGCTGGCGGTCAGCAGCCCCCCCCCCAAAGCTGCGGACTGGCTGGCGGTCAGCAGCACCCAAAGCTGCAGACTGGCTGGCGGTCAGCACCACCCAAAGCTGCGGACTGGCTGGCGGTCAGCAGCACCCAAAGCTGCGGACTGGCTGGCGGTCAGCAGCCCCCCCCCAAAGCTGCAGACTGGCTGGCGGTCAGCAGCACCCAAAGCTGCGGACTGGCTGGCGGTCAGCAGCCCCCCCCCAAAGCTGCGGACTGGCTGGCGGTCAGCACCACCCAAAGCTGCAGACTGGCTGGCGGTCAGCAGCACCACCCAAAGCTGCAGACTGGCTGGCGGTCAGCAGCACCCAAAGCTGCAGACTGGCTGGCGGTCAGCAGCACCCAAAGCTGCAGACTGGCTGGCGGTCAGCACCAACCAAAGCTGCGGACTGGCTGGCGGTCAGCACCACCCAAAGCTGCGGACTGGCTGGCGGTCAGCAGCACCACCCAAAGCTGCGGACTGGCTGGCGGTCAGCAGCACCACCCAAAGCTGCAGACTGGCTGGCGGTCAGCACCACCCAAAGCTGCAGACTGGCTGGCGGTCAGCACCACCCAAAGCTGCAGACTGGCTGGCGGTCAGCACCACCCAAAGCTGCAGACTGGCTGGCGGTCAGCACCACCCAAAGCTGCAGACTGGCTGGCGGTCAGCAGCACCCAAAGCTGCAGACTGGCTGGCGGTCAGCAGCACCACCCAAAGCTGCGGACTGGCTGGCGGTCAGCAGCACCCAAAGCTGCAGACTGGCTGGCGGTCAGCAGCGCCCAAAGCTGCGGACTGGCTGGCGGTCAGCAGCCCCCAAAGCTGCGGACTGGCTGGCGGTCAGCAGCACCACCCAAAGCTGCAGACTGGCTGGCGGTCAGCACCACCCAAAGCTGCAGACTGGCTGGCGGTCAGCACCACCCAAAGCTGCAGACTGGCTGGCGGTCAGCACCACCCAAAGCTGCAGACTGGCTGGCGGTCAGCAGCACCCAAAGCTGCAGACTGGCTGGCGGTCAGCACCACCCAAAGCTGCAGACTGGCTGGCGGTCAGCAGCACCACCCAAAGCTGCAGACTGGCTGGCGGTCAGCAGCACCCAAAGCTGCAGACTGGTTGGCGGTCAGCAGCACCACCCAAAGCTGCGGACTGGCTGGCGGTCAGCAGCACCCAAAGCTGCAGACTGGCTGGCGGTCAGCAGCGCCCAAAGCTGCGGACTGGCTGGCGGTCAGCAGCCCCCAAAGCTGCGGACTGGCTGGCGGTCAGCAGCACCACCCAAAGCTGCAGACTGGCTGGCGGTCAGCAGCACCACCCAAAGCTGCAGACTGGCTGGCGGTCAGCACCGCCCAAAGCTGCAGACTGGCTGGCGGTCAGCAGCACCACCCAAAGCTGCAGACTGGCTGGCGGTCAGCACCACCCAAAGCTGCAGACTGGCTGGCGGTCAGCAGCAGCACCCAAAGCTGCAGACTGGCTGGCGGTCAGCAGCACCCAAAGCTGCAGACTGGCTGGCGGTCAGCAGCACCCAAAGCTGCAGACTGGCTGGCGGTCAGCCCCCCCCAAAGCTGCGGACTGGCTGGCGGTCAGCAGCCTCCCCCCAAAGCTGCGGACTGGCTGGCGGTCAGCACCACCCAAAGCTGCGGACTGGCTGGCGGTCAGCACCACCCAAAGCTGCAGACTGGCTGGCGGTCAGCACCACCCAAAGCTGCAGACTGGCTGGCGGTCAGCAGCACCACCCAAAGCTGCAGACTGGCTGGCGGTCAGCAGCACCACCCAAAGCTGCGGACTGGCTGGTGGTCAGCAGCAGCACCCAAAGCTGCAGACTGGCTGGCGGTCAGCACCACCCAAAGCTGCAGACTGGCTGGCGGTCAGCACCACCCAAAGCTGCGGACTGGCTGGCGGTCAGCAGCACCCAAAGCTGCAGACTGGCTGGCGGTCAGCAGCACCCAAAGCTGCAGACTGGCTGGCGGTCAGCAGCACCACCCAAAGCTGCAGACTGGCTGGCGGTCAGCAGCACCCAAAGCTGCGGACTGGCTGGCGGTCAGCACCCCCCCCAAAGCTGCGGACTGGCTGGCGGTCAGCAGCACCCAAAGCTGCAGACTGGCTGGCGGTCAGCACCACCCAAAGCTGCAGACTGGCTGGCGGTCAGCACCACCCAAAGCTGCGGACTGGCTGGCGGTCAGCACCACCCAAAGCTGCGGACTGGCTGGCGGTCAGCACCCCCCCCAAAGCTGCGGACTGGCTGGCGGTCAGCAGCACCCAAAGCTGCAGACTGGCTGGCGGTCAGCAGCACCACCCAAAGCTGCAGACTGGCTGGCGGTCAGCAGCACCGCCCAAAGCTGCAGACTGGCTGGCGGTCAGCAGCACCGCCCAAAGCTGCGGACTGGCTGGCGGTCAGCAGCACCGCCCAAAGCTGCAGACTGGCTGGCGGTCAGCAGCACCTCCCAAAGCTGCAGACTGGCTGGCGGTCAGCACCACCCAAAGCTGCGGACTGGCTGGCGGTCAGCACCCCCCCCAAAGCTGCAGACTGGCTGGCGGTCAGCAGCAGCACCCAAAGCTGCAGACTGGCTGGCGGTCAGCAGCACCCAAAGCTGCAGACTGGCTGGCGGTCAGCAGCAGCACCCAAAGCTGCAGACTGGCTGGCGGTCAGCAGCACCCAAAGCTGCAGACTGGCTGGCGGTCAGCACCACCCAAAGCTGCAGACTGGCTGGCGGTCAGCAGCACCCAAAGCTGCAGACTGGCTGGCGGTCAGCAGCACCACCCAAAGCTGCGGACTGGCTGGCGGTCAGCAGCACCACCCAAAGCTGCAGACTGGCTGGCGGTCAGCACCACCCGAAGCTGCAGACTGGCTGGCGGTCAGCAGCACCACCCAAAGCTGCAGACTGGCTGGCGGTCAGCAGCACCCAAAGCTGCAGACTGGCTGGCGGTCAGCAGCACCCAAAGCTGCAGACTGGCTGGCGGTCAGCAGCACCACCCAAAGCTGCAGACTGGCTGGCGGTCAGCAGCACCACCCAAAGCTGCAGACTGGCTGGCGGTCAGCACCACCCAAAGCTGCGGACTGGCTGGCGGTCAGCACCACCCAAAGCTGCAGACTGGCTGGCGGTCAGCACCACCCAAAGCTGCAGACTGGCTGGCGGTCAGCAGCACCGCCCAAAGCTGCAGACTGGCTGGCGGTCAGCACCACCCAAAGCTGCAGACTGGCTGGCGGTCAGCAGCAGCACCCAAAGCTGCAGACTGGCTGGCGGTCAGCACCACCCAAAGCTGCAGACTGGCTGGCGGTCAGCAGCAGCACCCAAAGCTGCAGACTGGCTGGCGGTCAGCAGCAGCACCCAAAGCTGCAGACTGGCTGGCGGTCAGCACCACCCAAAGCTGCAGACTGGCTGGCGGTCAGCAGCACCCAAAGCTGCAGACTGGCTGGCGGTCAGCACCACCCAAAGCTGCAGACTGGCTGGCGGTCAGCACCACCCAAAGCTGCAGACTGGCTGGCGGTCAGCACCACCCAAAGCTGCAGACTGGCTGGCGGTCAGCAGCACCACCCAAAGCTGCAGACTGGCTGGCGGTCAGCAGCACCACCCAAAGCTGCGGACTGGCTGGCGGTCAGCAGCACCACCCAAAGCTGCAGACTGGCTGGCGGTCAGCACCACCCAAAGCTGCAGACTGGCTGGCGGTCAGCAGCACCACCCAAAGCTGCAGACTGGCTGGCGGTCAGCAGCACCACCCAAAGCTGCGGACTGGCTGGCGGTCAGCAGCACCACCCAAAGCTGCAGACTGGCTGGCGGTCAGCAGCACCACCCAAAGCTGCAGACTGGCTGGCGGTCAGCACCACCCAAAGCTGCAGACTGGCTGGCGGTCAGCACCACCCAAAGCTGCAGACTGGCTGGCGGTCAGCAGCACCACCCAAAGCTGCAGACTGGCTGGCGGTCAGCAGCACCGCCCAAAGCTGCAGACTGGCTGGCGGTCAGCACCACCCAAAGCTGCAGACTGGCTGGCGGTCAGCAGCACCACCCAAAGCTGCAGACTGGCTGGCGGTCAGCACCACCCAAAGCTGCGGACTGGCTGGCGGTCAGCAGCACCGCCCAAAGCTGCAGACTGGCTGGCGGTCAGCACCACCCAAAGCTGCAGACTGGCTGGCGGTCAGCAGCACCCAAAGCTGCAGACTGGCTGGCGGTCAGCACCACCCAAAGCTGCAGACTGGCTGGCGGTCAGCACCACCCAAAGCTGCAGACTGGCTGGCGGTCAGCAGCACCCAAAGCTGCAGACTGGCTGGCGGTCAGCACCACCCAAAGCTGCGGACTGGCTGGCGGTCAGCAGCACCCAAAGCTGCAGACTGGCTGGCGGTCAGCAGCACCCAAAGCTGCGGACTGGCTGGCGGTCAGCAGCACCCAAAGCTGCGGACTGGCTGGCGGTCAGCAGCACCACCCAAAGCTGCAGACTGGCTGGCGGTCAGCAGCACCCAAAGCTGCGGACTGGCTGGCGGTCAGCAGCACCCAAAGCTGCAGACTGGCTGGCGGTCAGCAGCACCCAAAGCTGCGGACTGGCTGGCGGTCAGCAGCACCCAAAGCTGCGGACTGGCTGGCGGTCAGCAGCACCACCCAAAGCTGCAGACTGGCTGGCGGTCAGCAGCACCCAAAGCTGCGGACTGGCTGGCGGTCAGCAGCACCCAAAGCTGCGGACTGGCTGGCGGTCAGCAGCACCACCCAAAGCTGCAGACTGGCTGGCGGTCAGCAGCACCCAAAGCTGCAGACTGGCTGGCGGTCAGCACCACCCAAAGCTGCAGACTGGCTGGCGGTCAGCACCACCCAAAGCTGCAGACTGGCTGGCGGTCAGCACCACCCAAAGCTGCAGACTGGCTGGCGGTCAGCACCACCCAAAGCTGCAGACTGGCTGGCGGTCAGCACCACCCAAAGCTGCGGACTGGCTGGCGGTCAGCAGCACCACCCAAAGCTGCGGACTGGCTGGCGGTCAGCAGCACCCAAAGCTGCAGACTGGCTGGCGGTCAGCAGCAGCACCCAAAGCTGCAGACTGGCTGGCGGTCAGCAGCACCACCCAAAGCTGCAGACTGGCTGGCGGTCAGCAGCACCCAAAGCTGCGGACTGGCTGGCGGTCAGCAGCACCCCCCAAAGCTGCGGACTGGCTGGCGGTCAGCAGCACCGCCCAAAGCTGCAGACTGGCTGGCGGTCAGCAGCACCCAAAGCTGCGGACTGGCTGGCGGTCAGCAGCACCACCCAAAGCTGCGGACTGGCTGGCGGTCAGCAGCACCCCCCAAAGCTGCGGACTGGCTGGCGGTCAGCAGCACCGCCCAAAGCTGCAGACTGGCTGGCGGTCAGCAGCAGCACCCAAAGCTGCAGACTGGCTGGCGGTCAGCAGCACCACCCAAAGCTGCAGACTGGCTGGCGGTCAGCAGCACCCAAAGCTGCGGACTGGCTGGCGGTCAGCAGCACCGCCCAAAGCTGCAGACTGGCTGGCGGTCAGCAGCAGCACCCAAAGCTGCGGACTGGCTGGCGGTCAGCAGCACCCAAAGCTGCAGACTGGCTGGCGGTCAGCAGCACCACCCAAAGCTGCGGACTGGCTGGCGGTCAGCACCACCCAAAGCTGCGGACTGGCTGGCGGTCAGCACCACCCAAAGCTGCAGACTGGCTGGCGGTCAGCAGCACCCAAAGCTGCGGACTGGCTGGCGGTCAGCAGCACCACCCAAAGCTGCGGACTGGCTGGCGGTCAGCAGCACCCAAAGCTGCGGACTGGCTGGCGGTCAGCAGCACCACCCAAAGCTGCAGACTGGCTGGCGGTCAGCAGCACCACCCAAAGCTGCAGACTGGCTGGCGGTCAGCAGCACCCAAAGCTGCGGACTGGCTGGCGGTCAGCACCACCCAAAGCTGCGGACTGGCTGGCGGTCAGCAGCACCCAAAGCTGCGGACTGGCTGGCGGTCAGCACCACCCAAAGCTGCAGACTGGCTGGCGGTCAGCAGCACCCAAAGTGGCGGACTGGCTGGCGGTCAGCACCACCCAAAGCTGCAGACTGGCTGGCGGTCAGCAGCACCACCCAAAGCTGCAGACTGGCTGGCGGTCAGCACCACCCAAAGCTGCAGACTGGCTGGCGGTCAGCAGCACCACCCAAAGCTGCAGACTGGCTGGCGGTCAGCAGCCCCCCCCCCCAAAGCTGCAGACTGGCTGGCGGTCAGCACCACCCAAAGCTGCGGACTGGCTGGCGGTCAGCAGCACCACCCAAAGCTGCGGACTGGCTGGCGGTCAGCACCACCCAAAGCTGCAGACTGGCTGGCGGTCAGCAGCCCCCCCCAAAGCTGCAGACTGGCTGGCGGTCAGCAGCACCCAAAGCTGCAGACTGGCTGGCGGTCAGCAGCACCCAAAGCTGCAGACTGGCTGGCGGTCAGCAGCACCCAAAGCTGCAGACTGGCTGGCGGTCAGCAGCACCCAAAGCTGCGGACTGGCTGGCGGTCAGCAGCACCCAAAGCTGCAGACTGGCTGGCGGTCAGCAGCACCCAAAGCTGCAGACTGGCTGGCGGTCAGCACCACCCAAAGCTGCAGACTGGCTGGCGGTCAGCAGCACCACCCAAAGCTGCAGACTGGCTGGCGGTCAGCACCACCCAAAGCTGCAGACTGGCTGGCGGTCAGCACCACCCAAAGCTGCAGACTGGCTGGCGGTCAGCAGCACCCAAAGCTGCGGACTGGCTGGCGGTCAGCACCACCCAAAGCTGCGGACTGGCTGGCGGTCAGCAGCACCGCCCAAAGCTGCAGACTGGCTGGCGGTCAGCACCACCCAAAGCTGCAGACTGGCTGGCGGTCAGCAGCACCACCCAAAGCTGCAGACTGGCTGGCGGTCAGCAGCACCACCCAAAGCTGCGGACTGGCTGGCGGTCAGCAGCACCACCCAAAGCTGCAGACTGGCTGGCGGTCAGCACCTCCCAAAGCTGCAGACTGGCTGGCGGTCAGCACCTCCCAAAGCTGCAGACTGGCTGGCGGTCAGCAGCACCACCCAAAGCTGCAGACTGGCAGGCGGTCAGCAGCACCCAAAGCTGCAGACTGGCTGGCGGTCAGCAGCACCACCCAAAGCTGCAGACTGGCAGGCGGTCAGCAGCACCCAAAGCTGCAGACTGGCTGGCGGTCAGCAGCACCGCCCAAAGCTGCAGACTGGCTGGCGGTCAGCAGCACCACCCAAAGCTGCAGACTGGCTGGCGGTCAGCACCTCCCAAAGCTGCAGACTGGCTGGCGGTCAGCACCACCCAAAGCTGCAGACTGGCTGGCGGTCAGCACCACCCAAAGCTGCGGACTGGCTGGCGTTCAGCAGCAGCACCCAAAGCTGCAGACTGGCTGGCGGTCAGCAGCACCACCCAAAGCTGCAGACTGGCTGGCGGTCAGCAGCACCTCCCAAAGCTGCAGACTGGCTGGCGGTCAGCACCACCCAAAGCTGCCGACTGGCTGGCGGTCAGCACCACCCAAAGCTGCAGACTGGCTGGCGGTCAGCAGCAGCACCCAAAGCTGCAGACTGGCAGGCGGTCAGCAGCACCCAAAGCTGCAGACTGGCTGGCGGTCAGCAGCACCGCCCAAAGCTGCAGACTGGCTGGCGGCCAGCACCTCCCAAAGCTGCAGACTGGCTGGCGGTCAGCAGCAGCACCCAAAGCTGCAGACTGGCAGGCGGTCAGCAGCACCCAAAGCTGCAGACTGGCTGGCGGTCAGCAGCACCGCCCAAAGCTGCAGACTGGCTGGCGGTCAGCAGCACCACCCAAAGCTGCAGACTGGCTGGCGGTCAGCACCACCCAAAGCTGCAGACTGGCTGGCGGTCAGCACCACCCAAAGCTGCAGACTGGCTGGCGGTCAGCACCACCCAAAGCTGCAGACTGGCTGGCGGTCAGCACCACCCAAAGCTGCAGACTGGCTGGCGGTCAGCACCACCCAAAGCTGCGGACTGGCTGGCGGTCAGCAGCACCACCCAAAGCTGCAGACTGGCTGGCGGTCAGCACCACCCAAAGCTGCGGACTGACTGGCGGTCAGCAGCACCACCCAAAGCTGCAGACTGGCTGGCGGTCAGCAGCACCACCCAAAGCTGCAGACTGGCTGGCGGTCAGCACCACCCAAAGCTGCAGACTGGCTGGCGGTCAGCAGCACCACCCAAAGCTGCAGACTGGCTGGCGGTCAGCACCACCCAAAGCTGCGGACTGACTGGCGGTCAGCAGCACCCAAAGCTGCAGACTGGCTGGCGGTCAGCAGCACCCCCCAAAGCTGCAGACTGGCTGGCGGTCAGCAGCACCACCCAAAGCTGCAGACTGGCTGGCGGTCAGCAGCACCACCCAAAGCTGCAGACTGGCTGGCGGTCAGCAGCACCACCCAAAGCTGCGGACTGACTGGCGGTCAGCAGCACCACCCAAAGCTGCAGACTGGCTGGCGGTCAGCAGCACCACCCAAAGCTGCAGACTGGCTGGCGGTCAGCACCACCCAAAGCTGCAGACTGGCTGGCGGTCAGCAGCACCACCCAAAGCTGCAGACTGGCTGGCGGTCAGCACCACCCAAAGCTGCGGACTGACTGGCGGTCAGCAGCACCCAAAGCTGCAGACTGGCTGGCGGTCAGCAGCACCCCCCAAAGCTGCAGACTGGCTGGCGGTCAGCAGCACCACCCAAAGCTGCAGACTGGCTGGCGGTCAGCAGCACCACCCAAAGCTGCAGACTGGCTGGCGGTCAGCAGCCCCCCCCAAAGCTGCAGACTGGCTGGCGGTCAGCAGCACCCAAAGCTGCAGACTGGCTGGCGGTCAGCAGCCCCCAAAGCTGCGGACTGGCTGGCGGTCAGCAGCACCACCCAAAGCTGCAGACTGGCTGGCGGTCAGCAGCACCACCCAAAGCTGCAGACTGGCTGGCGGTCAGCACCGCCCAAAGCTGCAGACTGGCTGGCGGTCAGCAGCACCACCCAAAGCTGCAGACTGGCTGGCGGTCAGCACCACCCAAAGCTGCGGACTGGCTGGCGGTCAGCACCACCCAAAGCTGCAGACTGGCTGGCGGTCAGCAGCACCGCCCAAAGCTGCAGACTGGCTGGCGGTCAGCAGCACCGCCCAAAGCTGCAGACTGGCTGGCGGTCAGCACCACCCAAAGCTGCAGACTGGCTGGCGGTCAGCACCACCCAAAGGATGCAGACTGGCTGGCGGTCAGCAGCACCACCCAAAGCTGCAGACTGGCTGGCGGTCAGCAGCACCACCCAAAGCTGCGGACTGGCTGGCGGTCAGCACCACCCAAAGCTGCAGACTGGCTGGCGGTCAGCAGCACCGCCCAAAGCTGCAGACTGGCTGGCGGTCAGCAGCACCGCCCAAAGCTGCAGACTGGCTGGCGGTCAGCAGCACCACCCAAAGCTGCAGACTGGCTGGCGGTCAGCACCACCCAAAGCTGCAGACTGGCTGGCGGTCAGCACCACCCAAAGCTGCAGACTGGCTGGCGGTCAGCAGCACCGCCCAAAGCTGCAGACTGGCTGGCGGTCAGCAGCACCACCCAAAGCTGCAGACTGGCTGGCGGTCAGCAGCACCCAAAGCTGCGGACTGGCTGGCGGTCAGCAGCACCCAAAGCTGCAGACTGGCTGGCGGTCAGCACCACCCAAAGCTGCAGACTGGCTGGCGGTCAGCAGCACCACCCAAAGCTGCAGACTGGCTGGCGGTCAGCACCACCCAAAGCTGCAGACTGGCTGGCGGTCAGCAGCACCACCCAAAGCTGCGGACTGGCTGGCGGTCAGCAGCACCCAAAGCTGCAGACTGGCTGGCGGTCAGCACCACCCAAAGCTGCAGACTGGCTGGCGGTCAGCAGCACCCAAAGCTGCAGACTGGCTGGCGGTCAGCACCACCCAAAGCTGCAGACTGGCTGGCGGTCAGCAGCACCCAAAGCTGCAGACTGGCTGGCGGTCAGCACCGCCCAAAGCTGCAGACTGGCTGGCGGTCAGCAGCACCACCCAAAGCTGCGGACTGGCTGGCGGTCAGCACCACCCAAAGCTGCAGACTGGCTGGCGGTCAGCACCACCCAAAGCTGCGGACTGGCTGGCGGTCAGCAGCACCACCCAAAGCTGCGGACTGGCTGGCGGTCAGCACCACCCAAAGCTGCAGACTGGCTGGCGGTCAGCAGCACCACCCAAAGCTGCAGACTGGCTGGCGGTCAGCAGCACCACCCAAAGCTGCAGACTGGCTGGCGGTCAGCAGCACCCAAAGCTGCAGACTGGCTGGCGGTCAGCAGCACCCAAAGCTGCAGACTGGCTGGCGGTCAGCAGCACCCAAAGCTGCAGACTGGCTGGCGGTCAGCAGCACCCAAAGCTGCAGACTGGCTGGCGGTCAGCAGCACCACCCAAAGCTGCGGACTGGCTGGCGGTCAGCAGCACCACCCAAAGCTGCAGACTGGCTGGCGGTCAGCAGCACCACCCAAAGCTGCAGACTGGCTGGCGGTCAGCAGCACCCAAAGCTGCAGACTGGCTGGCGGTCAGCAGCACCACCCAAAGCTGCGGACTGGCTGGCGGTCAGCAGCAGCACCCAAAGCTGCGGACTGGCTGGCGGTCAGCACCACCCAAAGCTGCAGACTGGCTGGCGGTCAGCAGCACCACCCAAAGCTGCAGACTGGCTGGCGGTCAGCAGCCACCCCCCCAAAGCTGCAGACTGGCTGGCGGTCAGCAGCACCCCCCAAAGCTGCAGACTGGCTGGCGGTCAGCAGCACCCAAAGCTGCGGACTGGCTGGCGGTCAGCAGCACCGCCCAAAGCTGCAGACTGGCTGGCGGTCAGCAGCACCACCCAAAGCTGCAGACTGGCTGGCGGTCAGCACCACCCAAAGCTGCAGACTGGCTGGCGGTCAGCAGCACCGCCCAAAGCTGCGGACTGGCTGGCGGTCAGCAGCACCCAAAGCTGCAGACTGGCTGGCGGTCAGCAGCACCACCCAAAGCTGCGGACTGGCTGGCGGTCAGCACCGCCCAAAGCTGCAGACTGGCTGGCGGTCAGCACCACCCAAAGCTGCAGACTGGCTGGCGGTCAGCAGCACCCAAAGCTGCAGACTGGCTGGCGGTCAGCACCACCCAAAGCTGCGGACTGGCTGGCGGTCAGCAGCACCTCCCAAAGCTGCGGACTGGCTGGCGGTCAGCACCACCCAAAGCTGCGGACTGGCTGGCGGTCAGCAGCACCACCCAAAGCTGCGGACTGGCTGGCGGTCAGCAGCACCTCCCAAAGCTGCGGACTGGCTGGCGGTCAGCAGCACCACCCAAAGCTGCAGACTGGCTGGCGGTCAGCAGCACCTCCCAAAGCTGCGGACTGGCTGGCGGTCAGCACCACCCAAAGCTGCGGACTGGCTGGCGGTCAGCAGCACCGCCCAAAGCTGCGGACTGGCTGGCGGTCAGCAGCACCGCCCAAAGCTGCAGACTGGCTGGCGGTCAGCACCACCCAAAGCTGCAGACTGGCTGGCGGTCAGCACCACCCAAAGCTGCAGACTGGCTGGCGGTCAGCAGCACCTCCCAAAGCTGCGGACTGGCTGGCGGTCAGCAGCACCACCCAAAGCTGCAGACTGGCTGGCGGTCAGCACCTCCCAAAGCTGCGGACTGGCTGGCGGTCAGCAGCACCACCCAAAGCTGCAGACTGGCTGGCGGTCAGCAGCACCCAAAGCTGCAGACTGGCTGGCGGTCAGCAGCACCACCCAAAGCTGCAGACTGGCTGGCGGTCAGCAGCACCGCCCAAAGCTGCAGACTGGCTGGCGGTCAGCAGCACCCAAAGCTGCAGACTGGCTGGCGGTCAGCAGCACCACCCAAAGCTGCGGACTGGCTGGCGGTCAGCACCACCCAAAGCTGCAGACTGGCTGGCGGTCAGCACCACCCAAAGCTGCAGACTGGCTGGCGGTCAGCAGCACCGCCCAAAGCTGCAGACTGGCTGGCGGTCAGCAGCACCCAAAGCTGCAGACTGGCTGGCGGTCAGCAGCACCGCCCAAAGCTGCAGACTGGCTGGCGGTCAGCAGCACCACCCAAAGCTGCAGACTGGCTGGCGGTCAGCAGCACCTCCCAAAGCTGCGGACTGGCTGGCGGTCAGCAGCACCGCCCAAAGCTGCAGACTGGCTGGCGGTCAGCAGCACCCAAAGCTGCAGACTGGCTGGCGGTCAGCAGCACCACCCAAAGCTGCAGACTGGCTGGCGGTCAGCACCGCCCAAAGCTGCAGACTGGCTGGCGGTCAGCAGCACCACCCAAAGCTGCAGACTGGCTGGCGGTCAGCAGCACCCAAAGCTGCAGACTGGCTGGCGGTCAGCAGCACCGCCCAAAGCTGCAGACTGGCTGGCGGTCAGCAGCACCACCCAAAGCTGCAGACTGGCTGGCGGTCAGCAGCACCCAAAGTTGCAGACTGGCTGGCGGTCAGCAGCACCACCCAAAGCTGCAGACTGGCTGGCGGTCAGCAGCACCTCCCAAAGCTGCGGACTGGCTGGCGGTCAGCAGCACCACCCAAAGCTGCGGACTGGCTGGCGGTCAGCACCGCCCAAAGCTGCGGACTGGCTGGCGGTCAGCAGCACCCAAAGCTGCAGACTGGCTGTCCGACCTCTCGGAATCTCTCCAAATGGAGAAAATCAAATTCGCCATCCGAGGGTCCGACGACGGCTTCCACAGAACGTGGGAGCCATTCACCCGACTGTTCCGGGGCCTGTTGGTGGCCAACGAATAATTAAATAAATAGCCAGTAGCCAGGGAGAAATAGCCAGGACAAGGTAGATGGAGGAAAGCGAGGGTGGACCGGGGGAGGGGGGGGGAGGGGGGGTGGAGCAAGGTAAAGTCGCAAAGCCCAGCAAGAAAGAAAGCAGCAGTGAAAAAGGGGGGAAAGGAGGGGGAGGGGTCAAGGATAGAGGAGCTGCAGAGAGGGGTGGGGGGGGGGGCGGCGGTAGGGAGGATTGTACGCTGAGCCAGATGGTGACAAAACTGTAAATAGAGAAACTTAAGAAGAAACCTTTGTGACTGTACATTAAATGAAAACAAACGGCAATGTATATAATTTTGAAAATGCCAATAAAAAGATTTTTAACTAATCTGGAAACAGACCTGGCTCCTCCCTCTAATTACATCATCTGTATCCCACTAAGTTTTCCCATGACCTGCTTAGTGAGGACTAAACACCATCCCGCATAAATTATCTACACCCCAGCGAACCTCAAAAAACTTAAACAATATTCCATTACCCATCTGTCTGTAAACAATTAAATGGTTAAAATTAATGACTATCTCACCTTTACAACTCCTTAATCACAGCTTTAGCAGATAGACTGCCTGTGTATATCTGAACCCAGGGTATTTTATAACATTACTACAACAAAATATAAAATATAAGTCGGCTCTCGAGGGTTACAAGGTAGCCAGGAAGGAACTCAAAAATGGACTGAGGAGAGCTGGAAGGGGGCATGAAAAATCCCTGGCAGGAAGGATTAGGGAAAACCCCAAGGCGTTCTACACTTATGTGAGAAATAAGAGGATGATCAGAGTGAGAGTCGGGCCGATCAGGGATAGTGGAGGGAACTTGTGCCTCGAGTCTGAGGAGATGGGGGAGGCCCTAAATGAATATTTTGTTTCAGTATTCACTAGAGAGAGGGACCTTGTTGCTCATGAGAACAGCCTGAACCAGATTAATAGACTCCAACAGGTTGTTATTAAGAAGGAGGATGTGCTGGAAATTTTGAAAAACATCAGGATAGATAAGTCCCCTGGGCCAGACGGGATATACCCACGGTTACTATGGGAAGTGAGGGAGGAGATTGCTGTGCCGTTGGCGATGATCTTTGCATCCTCACTCTCCCCTGGAGTCATACCGAATGATTGGAGGGAGGCGAATGTTGTTCCCCTGTTCAAGAAAGGGAATAGGGAAATCCCTGGGAATTACAGACCCATCAGTCTTACATCTGTGGTGAGCAAAACATTGGAAAGGTTTCTGAGAGATAGGATTTATGTTTATTTCAAAAAACATAGTTTGATTAAAGATAGTCAGCATGGCTTTGTGAGGGGCAGGTCATGCCTCGCAAGCCTCATTGAATTCTTTGAGGATGTGACGAGACACATTGATGAAGGTCGGGCAGTGGATGTGGTGTATATGGATTTCAGTAAGGCATTTGATAAGGTTCCCCATGGTAGGCTCATTCAGAAAGTTAGGGGGCATGGGATGCAGGGAAATTTGGCTGTCTGGATACAGAATTGGCTGGCCGAAAGAAGACAGCGAGTGGTAGTGGATGGAAAGTATTCCGCCTGGAGGTCGGTGACCAGTGGTGTCCCGCAGGGATCTGTTCTGGGACCTCTGCTCTTTGTGGTTTTTATAAATGACTTGGATGAGGAAGTGGAAGGGTGGCTGAGTAAGTTTGCCGATGACACGAAGGTTGGGGGAGTTGTAGATAGTGTTGAGGGTTGTTGCAGGTTACAACAGGACATTGACAGGATGCAGAGCTGGGCTGAGAAGTGGCAGATGGAGTTCAACCTAGATAAATGTGAAGTGATTCATTTTGGAAGGTCGAATTTGAATGCTGAATACAGGGTTAAAGGCAGGATTCTTGGAAGTGTGGAGGAACAGAGGGATCTTGTGGTCCACGTACATAGATCCCTCAAAGTTGCCACCCAGGTTGATAGGGTTGTTAAGAAGGCGTATGGTGTGTGGCTTTCAGTAACAGGGGGATTGAGTTTAAGAGCCGCGAGGTTTTGCTGCAGCTTTATAAAATCCTGGTTAGACCACACTTGGAATATTGTGTCCAGTTCTGGTCGCCTCATTATAGGAAGGATGTGGATGCTTTGGAGAGGGTACAGAGGAGATTTACCAGGATGCTGCCTGGACTGGACGGCATGTCTTATGAAGAAAGGTTGAGGGAGCTGGGCTTTTCTCACTGGAGCGAAGAAGGCAGAGAGGTGACTTGATAGAGGTGTACAAGGTGACTAGAGGCGTGGATAGAGTGGATAGCCAGAGACTTTTCCCCAGGGCGGAAATGGCTGTCACGAGGGGACATAATTTTAAGGTGATTGGAGGAAGGTATAAGGGAGATGTCAGAGGTTCTTTACACAGAGAGTGGTGGGTGTGTGGGATGCACGGCCAGCAGAGGTGGTGGAGTCAGTCATTAGGGACATTGAAGCGACTCTTGGACAGGCACATGGACAGCAGTAAATTGAAGGGGTGGAGGTTAGGTTGATGCAGGTGGCAGAGATGGTGATCGCCGGGGCCACCACCGTCGGCACATGGTCGGCACAACATCATGGGCCGAAGGGCCTGGACTGTGCTGGACTGTTCTATGTTCTATGTTCTATGTTCTATGTTCTATGTTCTATAACATAGAACAATTTCCGACAGTAATCACAACACGGGCAACAGCGGATCAGGAAGGCGGCTCACCCACCACTTTCTAAAGGGGCAACTAGGGATGGGCAATAAATGTTGGCCTAGTCGGAGAGGGCCATGTTCCGGGAAAATGGGAACTTGAAATCCCAACAAATGGGGGCGGGTTTCCCATTCCCAGGTGGGTTCCGATCCAGGTGGGGTAACAGTGAGAGACCTGAATGAACTCGGTTGGTCACAATGTCACATGGGGGTACTGAGAGGTGGCCGCTGGGCTTAGGTATAAAAATGACACGGAGTCATTACAAAGAGGGACAGAGTACTTCTCCCCAAGTGTCCTTAATCCTTCAATCACTTTACAGAATGCCCGGTTATCTGGGATTATCACATTGCTGTCCACAGGATTGCTGAGCGAACTTTGGTATCGCTTGCTGGAAAGAAAATGTTTGATTGGTGGGGAAGTCTCTGGCAACATCTAGTGGTGTTGGTCGAAGTTCTTAGATTAACATAGAGTTTACAGTGCAGAAGGAGGCCATTCGGCCCACCGAGTCTGCACCGGCTCTTGGAAAGAGCACCCGACCCAAGGTCAACACCTCCACCCTATCCCCATAACCCAGTAACTCCACCCAACACTAAGGGCAATTTTGGACACTAAGGGCAATTTATCATGGCCAATCCACCTGACCTGCACATCTTTGGACTGTGGGAGGAAACCGGAGCACCCGGAGGAAACCCACGCAGACACGGGGAGGATGTGCAGACTCCGCACAGACAGTGACCCAAGCCGGGAATCGAACCTGGGACCCTGAAGCTGTGAAGCAACAGTGCTAACCACTGTGCTACCGTGCTGCATAAAAGGTAAGGCTTTATTTCAAATACCCCATTGGGAGGAGCAGCAATACAGGAGGGTCTCTAACTGACACATAGAAGATTGGGAGGAACAAGCGTCAGTCCAGGCGGTGCTCCGAGTGCTCTATCAGGGCACAGGCAGCCCCAGGGGCAGTTTCTGAGTATCTTCAGATACTTCCAGCAATGCCTTTCCCTCCGTTACAAACTCACAAATAGGGCACCCAGCCTTGGCGGCCGGTATGTGGTGCAGGGTGGGGGTTCGGCAGCCTCCGGGTGGGGGTAGTGGGGTTGGGTTACGGGTGTGTGGGGCGGGGGTTGGTGCCAGAGTAGAGTGCTGCCAGCTCACCCCGGCCGCCCAGGGAAGGTCGAGCAGTTTCTTCCGGCATTGCTGGCCGGCCGGGACGGTGGTGGCCTCGGCGATCACCATCTCTGCCGCCTGCAGCCAGGCACGGCAAACAGTGGGGGCTGGCAGCCCCCTTCCCGGGCCGAGCTACAGGGTGGCCTGCCTCTCCCCACTCCGTCCAGGAGGGTCTCAAGCTCGGTGTCGGTAAATCTCGGGGCCGCATTCCTCACTGCCATCTTGTTGGCTGGGGTGAGTGTGTGTGGGGAGTGTAATGTGTGTGTGTGGCTGGGATGAGTGTGTGTGGGGAGTGTAATGTGTGTGTGTGGCTGGGATGAGTGTGTGTGGGGAGTGTAATGTGCGTGTGCGGCTGGGATGAGTGTGTGTGGGGGGTGTAATGTGTGTGTGTGGCTGGGATGAGTGTGTGTGGGGAGTGTAATGTGTGTGTGTGTCTGGGATGAGTGTGTGTGGGGAGTGCAGTGTGTGTGTGTGGCTGGGATGAGTGTGTGTGGGGAGTGTAATGTGTGTGTGCGGCTGGGATGAGTGTGTGTGGGGACTATAATGTGTGTGTGCGGCTGGGATGAGTGTGTGTGGGGAGTGTAATGTGTGTGTGGCTGGGATGAGTGTGTGTGGGGAGTGTAATGTGTGTGTGTGGCTGGGATGAGTGTGTGTGGGGAGTGTAATGTGTGTGTGGCTGGGATGAGTGTGTGTGGGGAGTGTAATGTGTGTGTGGCTGGGATGAGTGTGTGTGGGGAGTGTAATGTGTGTGTGCGGCTGGGATGAGTGTGTGTGGGGACTATAATGTGTGTGTGCGGCTGGGATGAGTGTGTGTGGGGAGTGTAATGTGTGTGTGGCTGGGATGAGTGTGTGTGGGGAGTGTAATGTGTGTGTGCGGCTGGGATGAGTGTGTGTGGGGACTATAATGTGTGTGTGCGGCTGGGATGAGTGTGTGTGGGGAGTGTAATGTGTGTGTGGCTGGGATGAGTGTGTGTGGGGAGTGTAATGTGTGTGTGTGGCTGGGATGAGTGTGTGTGGGGAGTGTAATGTGTGTGTGGCTGGGATGAGTGTGTGTGGGGAGTGTAATGTGTGTGTGCGGCTGGGATGAGTGGGTGTGGGAAGTGTAATGTGTGTGTGTGGCTGGGATGAGTGTGTGTGGGGAGTGTAATGTGTGTGTGTGGCTGGGATGAGTGTGTGTGGGGAGTGTAATGTGTGTGTGGCTGGGATGAGTGTGTGTGGGGAGTGTAATGTGTGTGTGCGGCTGGGATGAGTGTGTGTGGGGACTATAATGTGTGTGTGCGGCTGGGATGAGTGTGTGTGGGGAGTGTAATGTGTGTGTGGCTGGGATGAGTGTGTGTGGGGAGTGTAATGTGTGTGTGTGGCTGGGATGAGTGTGTGTGGGGAGTGTAATGTGTGTGTGGCTGGGATGAGTGTGTGTGGGGAGTGTAATGTGTGTGTGCGGCTGGGATGAGTGTGTGTGGGGACTATAATGTGTGTGTGCGGCTGGGATGAGTGTGTGTGGGGAGTGTAATGTGTGTGTGGCTGGGATGAGTGTGTGTGGGGAGTGTAATGTGTGTGTGTGGCTGGGATGAGTGTGTGTGGGGAGTGTAATGTGTGTGTGGCTGGGATGAGTGTGTGTGGGGAGTGTAATGTGTGTGTGCGGCTGGGATGAGTGGGTGTGGGAAGTGTAATGTGTGTGTGTGGCTGGGATGAGTGTGTGTGGGGAGTGTAATGTGTGTGTGTGGCTGGGATGAGTGTGTGTGGGGAGTGTAATGTGTGTGTGGCTGGGATGAGTGTGTGTGGGGAGTGTAATGTGTGTGTGCGGCTGGGATGAGTGTGTGTGGGGAGTGTAATGTGTGTGTGCGGCTGGGATGAGTGTGTGTGGGGAGTGTAATGTGTGTGTGCGGCTGGGTTGAGTGTGTGTGGGGAGTGTAATGTGTGTGTGTGGCTGGGGTGAGTGAGTGTGGGGAGTGTAATGTGTGTGTGCGGCTGGGATGAGTGTGTGTGGGGAGTGTAATGTGTGTGTGTAGCTGGGATGAGTGTGCGTGGGGAGTGTAATGTGTGTGTGCGGCTGGGATGAGTGTGTGTGGGGAGTGTAATGTGTGTGTGTCAGGCTGGGGTGAGTGTGTGTGGGGAGTGTAATGTGTGTGTGCGGCTGGGATGTGTGTGTGTGGGGAGTGTAATGTGTGTGTGTCAGGCTGGGGTGAGTGTGTGTGGGGAGTGTAATGTGTGTGTGTCAGGCTGGGGTGAGTGTGTGTGGGGAGTGTAATGTGTGTGTGCGGCTGGGATGAGTGTGTGTGGGGAGTGTAATGTGTGTGTGTCAGGCTGGGGTGAGTGTGTGTGGGGAGTGTAATGTGTGTGTGCGGCTGGGATGAGTGTGTGTGGGGAGTGTAATGTGTGTGTGTCTGGGATGAGTGTGTGTGGGGAGTGTAATGTGTGTGTGTCAGGCTGGGGTGAGTGTGTGAGGGGAGTGTAATGTGTGTGTGCGGCTGGGATGAGTGTGTGTGGGGAGTGTAATGTGTGTGTGCTGATGGGATGAGTGTGTGTGGGGAGTGTAATGTGTGTGTGCGGCTGGGATGTGTGTGTGTGGGGAGTGTAATGTGTGTGTGCGGCTGGGATGAGTGTGTGTGGGGAGTGTAATGTGTGTGTGCGGCTGGGATGAGTGTGCGTGGGGAGTGTAATGTGTGTGTCAGGCTGGGGTGAGTGTGTGTGGGGAGTGTAATGTGTGTGTATGGCTGGGATGAGTGTGTGTGGGGAGTGGAATGTGTGTGTGCGGCTGGGATGAGTGTGCGTGGGGAGTGTAATGTGTGTGTACGGCTGGGATGAGTGTGTGTGGGGAGTGTAATGTGCGTGTGTGGCTGGGATGAGTGTGTGTTGGGAGTGTAATGTGTGTGTGCGGCTGGGATGAGTGTGTGTGGGGAGTGTAATGTGTGTGTGCGGCTGGGATGAGTGTGTGTGGGGAGTGTAATGTGTGTGTGTGGCTGGGGTGAGTGTGTGTGGGGAGTGTAATGTGTGTGTGTGGCTGGGGTGAGTGTGTGTGGGGAGTGTAATGTGTGTGTGCGGCTGGGATGAGTGTGTGTGGGGCGTGTAATGTGTGTGTGCGGCTGGGATGAGTGTGTGTGGGGAGTGTAATGTGTGTGTGTCTGGGATGAGCGTGTGTGGGGGGTGTAATGTGTGTGTGCGGCTGGGATGAGTGTGTGTGGGGTGTGTAATGAGTGTGTGCGGCTGGGATGAGTGTGTGTGGGGAGTGTAATGTGTGTGTGCGGCTGGGATGAGTGTGTGTGGGGAGTGGAATGTGTGTGTGAGGCTGGGATGAGTGTGTGTGGGGAGTGTAATGTGTGTGCGCGGCTGGGATGAGTGTGTGTGGGGAGTGTAATGTGTGTGTGAGGCTGGGATGAGTGTGTGTGGGGAGTGTAATGTGTGTGCGCAGCTGGGATGAGTGTGTGTGGGGAGTGTAATGTGTGTGTGTGGCTGGGATGAGTGTGTGTGGGGAGTGTAATGTGTGTGTGCGGCTGGGATGAGTGTGTGTGGGGAGTGTAATGTGTGTGTGTGGCTGGGATGAGTGTGTGTGGGGGGTGTAATGTGCGTGTGTGGCTGGGATGAGTGTGTGTTGGGAGTGTAATGTGTGTGTGCGGCTGGGATGAGTGTGTGTGGGGAGTGTAATGTGTGTGTGGCTGGGATGAGTGTGTGTGGGGAGTGTAATGTGTGTGTGTGGCTGGGGTGAGTGTGTGTGGGGAGTGTAATGTGTGTGTGTGGCTGGGGTGAGTGTGTGTGGGGAGTGTAATGTGTGTGTGCGGCTGGGATGAGTGTGTGTGGGGCGTGTAATGTGTGTGTGCGGCTGGGATGAGTGTGTGTGGGGAGTGTAATGTGTGTGTGTCTGGGATGAGCGTGTGTGGGGGGTGTAATGTGTGTGTGCAGCTGGGATGAGTGTGTGTGGGGAGTGTAATGTGTGTGTGCGGCTGGGATGAGTGTGTGTGGGGATTGTAATGTGTGTGTGCGGCTGGAATGAGTGTGTGTGGGGAGTGTAATGTGTGTGTGCGGCTGGGATGAGTGTGTGTGGGGAGTGTAATGTGTTTGTGCGGCTGGGATGAGTGTGTGTGGGGAGTGTAATGTGTGTGTGTCAGGCTGGGGTGAGTGTGTGTGGGGAGTGTAATGTGTGTGTGCGGCTGGGATGAGTGTGTGTGGGGAGTGTAATGTGTGTGTGTCTGGGATGAGTGTGTGTGGGGAGTGTAATGTGTGTGTGCGGCTGGGATGTGTGTGTGTGGGGAGTGTAATGTGTGTGTGCGGCTGGGATGAGTGTGTGTGGGGAGTGTAATGTGTGTGTGCGGCTGGGATGAGTGTGCGTGGGGAGTGTAATGTGTGTGTCAGGCTGGGGTGAGTGTGTGTGGGGAGTGTAATGTGTGTGTGTGGCTGGGATGAGTGTGTGTGGGGAGTGGAATGTGTGTGTGCGGCTGGGATGAGTGTGCGTGGGGAGTGTAATGTGTGTGTGCGGCTGGGGTGAGTGGGTGTGGGGAGTGTAATGTGTGTGTGCGGCTGGGAGGAGTGTGTGTGGGGCGTGTAATGTGTGTGTGCGGCTGGGATGAGTGTGCGTGGGGAGTGTAATGTGTGTGTGTCTGGGATGAGCGTGTGTGGGGGGTGTAATGTGTGTGTGCAGCTGGGATGAGTGTGTGTGGGGAGTGTAATGTGTGTGTGCGGCTGGGATGAGTGTGTGTGGGGATTGTAATGTGTGTGTGCGGCTGGAATGAGTGTGTGTGGGGAGTGTAATGTGTGTGTGCGGCTGGGATGAGTGTGTGTGGGGAGTGTAATGTGTGTGTGCGGCTGGGATGAGTGTGTGTGGGGAGTGTAATGTGTGTGTGCGGCTGGGATGAGTGTGTGTGGGGAGTGTGTGTGGGTGAGTATGTGTGGGGAGTGTAATGTGTGTGTGTGTCTGGGATGAGTGTGTGTGGGGAGTGTAATGTGTGTGTGCGGCTGGGATGAGTGTGCACGGGGAGTGTAATGTGTGTGTGGCTGGGATGAGTGTGTGTGGGGAGTGTAATGTGTATGTGCGGCTGGGATGAGTGTGTGTGGGGAGTGTAATGTCTGTGTGCGGCTGGGATGAGTGTGCACGGGGAGTGGAATGTGTGTGTGCGGCTGGGATGAGTGTGCACGGGGAGTGTAATGTGTGTGTGGCTGGGATGAGTGTGTGTGGGGAGTGTAATGTGTATGTGCGGCTGGGATGAGTGTGTGTGGGGAGTGTAATGTCTGTGTGCGGCTGGGATGAGTGTGTGTGGGGAGTGTAATGTGTGTGTGCGGCTGGGATGAGTGTGGGTGGGGAGTGTAATGTGTGTGTGCGGCTGGGATGAGTGTGTGCGGGGAGTGTAATGTGTGTGTGCGGCTGGGATGAGTGTGTGTGGGGAGTGTAATGTGTGTGTGCGGCTGGGATGAGTATGTGTCGGGAGTGTAATGTGTGTGTGTGTCTGGGATGAGTGTGTGTCGGGAGTGTAATGTGTGTGTGTGTCTGGGATGAGTGTGTGTGGGGAGTGTAATGTGTGTGTGTGTGTCTGGGATGAGTGTGTGTGGGGAGTGTAATGTGTGTGTGTGGCTGGGATGAGTGCGTGTGGGGAGTGTAATGTGTGTGTGCGGCTGGGATGAGTGCGTGTGGGGAGTATAATGTGTGTGTGCGGCTGGGATGAGTGTGCGCGGGGAGTGTAATGTGTGTGTGCGGCTGGGATGAGTGTGTGTGGGGAGTGTAATGTGTGTGTGCGGCTGGGATGAGTGTGTGTGGGGAGTGTAATGTGTGTGTGCGGCTGGGATGAGTGTGTGTGGGGAGTGTAATGTGTGTGTGCGGCTGGGATGAGTGTGCGTGGGGAGTGTAATGTGTGTGTGTCTGGGATGAGTGTGTGTGGGGAGTGTAATGTGTGTGTGCGGCTGGGATGTGTGTGTGTGGGGAGTGTAATGTGTGTGTGCGGCTGGGATGAGTGTGTGTGGGGAGTGTAATGTGTGTGTGCGGCTGGGATGAGTGTGCGTGGGGAGTGTAATGTGTGTGTCAGGCTGGGGTGAGTGTGTGTGGGGAGTGTAATGTGTGTGTGTGGCTGGGATGAGTGTGTGTGGGGAGTGGAATGTGTGTGCGGCTGGGATGAGTGTGTGTGGGGGGTGTAATGTGCGTGTGTGGCTGGGATGAGTGTGTGTTGGGAGTGTAATGTGTGTGTGCGGCTGGGATGAGTGTATGTGGGGAGTGTAATGTGTGTGTGGCTGGGATGAGTGTGTGTGGGGAGTGTAATGTGTGTGTGTGGCTGGGGTGAGTGTGTGTGGGGAGTGTAATGTGTGTGTGTGGCTGGGGTGAGTGTGTGTGGGGAGTGTAATGTGTGTGTGCGGCTGGGATGAGTGTGTGTGGGGCGTGTAATGTGTGTGTGCGGCTGGGATGAGTGTGTGTGGGGAGTGTAATGTGTGTGTGTCTGGGATGAGCGTGTGTGGGGGGTGTAATGTGTGTGTGCAGCTGGGATGAGTGTGTGTGGGGAGTGTAATGTGTGTGTGCGGCTGGGATGAGTGTGTGTGGGGATTGTAATGTGTGTGTGCGGCTGGAATGAGTGTGTGTGGGGAGTGTAATGTGTGTGTGCGGCTGGGGTGAGTGTGTGTGGGGAGTGTAATGTGTGTGTGCGGCTGGGATGAGTGTGTGTGGGGAGTGTAATGTGTGTGTGCGGCTGGGATGAGTGTGTGTGGGGAGTGTGTGTGGGTGGGTATGTGTGGGGAGTGTAATGTGTGTGTGTGTCTGGGATGAGTGTGTGTGGGGAGTGTAATGTGTGTGTGCGGCTGGGATGAGTGTGCACGGGGAGTGTAATGTGTGTGTGGCTGGGATGAGTGTGTGTGGGGAGTGTAATGTGTATGTGCGGCTGGGATGAGTGTGTGTGGGGAGTGTAATGTGTGTGTGTGGCTGGGATGAGTGTGCACCTGGAGTGTAATGTGTGTGTGCGGCTGGGATGAGTGTGTGCGGGGAGTGTAATGTGTGTGTGCGGCTGGGATGAGTGTGTGTGGGGAGTGTAATGTGTGTGTGCAGCTGGGATGAGTATGTGTCGGGACTGTAATGTGTGTGTGTCTGGGATGAGTGTGTGTCGGGAGTGTAATGTGTGTGTGTGTCTGGGATGAGTGTGTGTGGGGAGTGTAATGTGTGTGTGTGTCTGGGATGAGTGTGTGTGGGGAGTGTAATGTGTGTGTGTGGCTGGGATGAGTGCGTGTGGGGAGTGTAATGTGTGTGTGCGGCTGGGATGAGTGCGTGTGGGGAGTATAATGTGTGTGTGCGGCTGGGATGAGTGTGCGCGGGGAGTGTAATGTGTGTGTGCGGCTGGGATGAGTGTGTGTGGGGAGTGTAATGTGTGTGCGGCTGGGATGAGTGTGTGTGGGGAGTGTAATGTGTGTGTGCGGCTGGGATGAGTGTGTGTGGGGAGTGTAATGTGTGTGCGGCTGGGATGAGTGTGTGTGGGGAGTGTAATGTGTGTGTGCGGCTGGGATGAGTGTGTGTGGGGAGTGTAATGTGTGTGTGCGGCTGGGGTGAGTGTGTGTGGGGAGTGTAATGTGTGTGTGTGGCTGGGATGAGTGTGTGTGGGGCGTGTAATGTGTGTGTGCGGCTGGGATGAGTGTGTGTGGGGATTGTAATGTGTGTGTGCGGCTGAGATGCGTGTGTGTGGGGAGTGAAATGTGTGTGTGCGGCTGGGATGAGTGTGTGTGGGGAGTGTAATGTGTGTGTGTGGCTGGGATGAGTGTGCACGGGGTGTGTAATGTGTGTGTGCGGCTGGGATGAGTGTGTGCGGGGAGTGTAATGTGTGTGTGCGGCTGGGATGAGTGTGTGTGGGGAGTGTAATGTGTGTGTGCGGCTGGGATGAGTGTGTGTCGGGAGTGTAATGTGTGTGTGTGTCTGGGATGAGTGTGTGTCGGTAGTGTAATGTGTGTGTGTGTCTGGGATGAGTGTGTGTGGGGAGTGTAATGTGTGTGCGGCTGGGATGAGTGTGTGTGGGGAGTGTAATGTGTGTGAGCGGCTGGGATGAGTGTGTGTGGGCCGTGTAATGTGTGTGTGCGGCTGGGATGAGTGTGTGTGGGGAGTGTAATGTGTGTGTGCGGCTGGGATGAGTGTGTGTGGGGCGTGTAATGTGTGTGTGCGGCTGGGATGAGTGTGTGTGGGGATTGTAATGTGTGTGTGCGGCTGGGATGCGTGTGTGTGGGGAGTGAAATGTGTGTGTGCGGCTGGGATGAGTGTGTGTGGGGAGTGTAATGTGTGTGTGCGGCTGGGATGAGTGTGTGTGGGGAGTGCAGTGTGTGTGGGGAGTGTAATGTGTGTGTGTGGCTGGGATGAGTGTGTGTGGGGAGTGTAATGTGTGTGTGCGGCTGGGATGAGTGTGTGGGGGGAGTGTAATGTGTGTGTGCGGTTGGATGAGTGTGTGTGGGGAGTGCAGTGTGTGTGGGGAGTGTAATGTGTGTGTGCGGCTGGGATGAGTGTGTGTGGGGAGTGTAATGTGTGTGTGCGGCTGGGATGCGTGTGTGTGGGGTGTGTAATGTGTGTGTGTGGCTGGGATGAGTGTGTGTGGGGAGTGTAATGTGTGTGTGCGGCTGGGATGAGTGTGTGCGGGGAGTGTAATGTGCGTGTGTGGCTGGGATGAGTGTGTGGGGAGTGTAATGTGTGTGTGGCTGGGATGAGTGTGTGTGAGGATTGTAATGTGTGTATGCGGCTGGGATGAGTGTGTGTGGGGGGTGTAAAGTGTGTGTGTGGCTGGGATGAGTGTGTGTGGGGTGTGTAATGTGTGTGTGCGGCTGGGATGAGTGTGTGTGGGGAGTGTAATGTGTGTGTGTGGCTCGGGTGAGTGTGTGTGGGGAGTGTAATGTGTGTGTGCGGCTGGGACGAGTGTGTGTGGGGAGTGTAATGTGTGTGTGTGGCTGGGATGAGTGTGTGTGGGGTGTGTAATGTGTGTGTGAGGCTGGGAGGAGTGTGTGTGGGGAGTGTAATGTGTGTGTGCGGCTGGGATGAGTGTGTGTGGGGAGTGTAATGTGTGTGTGCAGCTGGGATGAGTGTGTGTGGGGTGTGTAATGTGTGTGCGCGGCTGGGATGAGTGTGTGTGGGGAGTGTAATGTGTGTGTGTGGCTGGGATGAGTGTGTGTGGGGAGTGTAAAGTGTGTGTGCGTCTGGGATGAGTGTGTGTGGGGAGTGTAATGTGTGTGTGCGGCTGGGATGAGTGTGTGTGCGGAGTGTAATGTGTGTGTGCGGCTGGGTTGAGTGTGTGTGGGCAGTTTAATGTGTGTGTGCGACTGGGATGAGTGTGTGTGGGGAGTGTAATGTGTGTGTGAGGCTGGGATGAGTGTGTGTGGGGTGTGTAATGTGTGTGTGCGGCTGGTTTGAGTGTGTGTGGGGAGTGTAATGTGTGTGTGCGGCTGGGATGGGTGTGTGTGGGGAGTGTAATGTGTGTGTGCGGCTGGGATGAGTGTGTGTGGGGAGTGTAATGTGTGTGTGCGTCTGGGTTGAGTATGTGTGGGGAGTGTAATGTGTGCGTGCGGCTGGGATGAGTGTGTGTGCGGTGTGTAATGTGTGTGCGCGGCTGGGATGAGTGTGTGTGGGGAGTGTAATGTGTGTGTGCGGCTGGGATGAGTGTGTGTGGGGAGTGTAATGTGTGTTTGCGGCTGAGATGATTGTGTGTGGGGAGTGTAATGTGTGTGTGTGGTTGGGATGAGTGTGTGTGGGGAGTGTAATGTGTGTGTGCGGCTGGGATGAGCGTGTGTGAGGAGTATAATGTGTGTGTGCGGCTGCGATGAGTGTGTGTGGGGAGTGTAATGTGTGTGTGTGGCTGGAATGAGTGTGTGTGGGGAGTGTAATGTGTGTGTGTGGCTGGGATGAGTGTGTGTGGGGTGTGTAATGTGTGAGCACCTGGGATGAGTGTGTGCGGGGAGTGTAATGTGTGTGTGCGGCTGGGATGAGTGTGTGTGGGGAGTGTAATGTGTGTGTGCAGCTGGGATGAGTGTGTGTGGGGAGTGTAATGCATGTGTGCAGCTGGGATGAGTGTGTGTGGGGAGTGTAATGTGTGTGTGCAGCTGGGTTGAGTGTGTGCGGGGAGTGTAATGCATGTGTGCAGCTGGGATGAGTGTGTGTGGGGAGTGTAATGTGTGTGTGATGCTGGGGTGAGTGTGTGTGGGGGGTGTAATGTGTGTGTACGGCTGGAATGAGTGTGTGTGGGGAGTGTAATGTGTGTGTGTGTCTGGGATGAGTGTGTGTGGGGAGTGTAATGTGTGTGTGCGGCTGGGATGTGTGTGTGTGGGGAGTGTAATGTGTGTGTGCGGCTGGGATGAGTGTGTGTGGGGAGTGTAATGTGTGTGCGGCTGGGATGAGTGTGTGTGGGGAGTGTAATGTGTGTGAGCGGCTGGGGTGAGTGTGTGTGGGGAGTGTAATGTGTGTGTGCGGCAGGGATGAGTGTGTGTGGGGAGTGTAATGTGTGTGTGCGGCTGGGATGAGTGTGTGTGGGGAGTGTAATGTGTGTGTGCGGCTGGGATGAGTGTGTGTGGGGAGTGTAATGTGTGTGTGGCTGGGATGAGTGTGTGTGAGGAGTGTAATGTGTGTATGCGGCTGGGATGAGTGTGTGTGGGGGGTGTAAAGTGTGTGTGTGGCTGGGATGAGTGTGTGTGGGGTGTGTAATGTGTGTGTGCGGCTGGGATGAGTGTGTGTGGGGAGTGTAATGTGTGTGTGCGGCTGGGATGAGTGTGTGTGGGGAGTGTAATGTGTGTGTGCGGCTGGGATGAGTGTGTGTGGGGAGTGGAATGTGTGTGTGTGGCTGGGATGAGTGTGTGTGGGGTGTGTAATGTGTGTGTGCGGCTGGGATGAGTGTGTGTGGGGAGTGGAATGTGTGTGTGTGGCTGGGATGAGTGTGTGTGGGGAGTGTAATGTGTGTGTGCGGCTGGGTGAGTGTGTGTGGGGAGTGTAATGTGTGTGTGTGGCTGGGATGAGTGTGTGTGGGGAGTGTAATGTGTGTGTGCGGCTGGGATGAGTGTGTGGGGAGTGTAATGTGTGTGTATGGCTCGGGTGAGTGTGTGTGGGGAGTGTAATGTGTGTGTGCGGCTGGGACGAGTGTGTGTGGGGAGTGTAATGTGTTTGTGTGGCTGGGATGAGTGTGTGTGGGGTGTGTAATGTGTGTGTGAGGCTGGGAGGAGTGTGTGTGGGGAGTGTAATGTGTGTGTGCGGCTGGGATGAGTGTGTGTGGGGAGTGTAATGTGTGTGTGCAGCTGGGATGAGTGTGTGTGGGGTGTGTAATGTGTGTGCGCGGCTGGGATGAGTGTGTGTGGGGAGTGTAATGTGTGTGTGTGGCTGGGATGAGTGTGTGTGGGGAGTGTAATGTGCGTGTGTGGCTGGGATGAGTGTGTGTGGGGAGTGTAAAGTGTGTGTGCGTCTGGGATGAGTGTGTGTGGGGAGTGTAAAGTGTGTTTGCGGCTGGGACGAGTGTGTGTGGGGAGTGTAATGTGCGTGTGTGGCTGGGATGAGTGTGTGTGGGGAGTGTAATGTGCGTGTGCGTCTGGGATGAGTGTGTGTGGGGAGTGTAAAGTGTGTTTGCGGCTGGGACGAGTGTGTGTGGGGAGTGTAAAGTGTGTTTGCGGCTGGGATGAGTGTGTATGTGGAGTGTAATGTGTGTGCGCGGCTGGGATGAGTGTGTGCGGGGAGTGTAATGTGCGTGTGTGGCTGGGATGAGTGTGTGGGGAGTGTAATGTGTGTGTGGCTGGGATGAGTGTGTGTGAGGAGTGTAATGTGTGTATGCGGCTGGGATGAGTGTGTGTGGGGGGTGTAAAGTGTGTGTGTGGCTGGGATGAGTGTGTGTGGGGTGTGTAATGTGTGTGTGCGGCTGGGATGAGTGTGTGTGGGGAGTGTAATGTGTGTGTGTGGCTCGGGTGAGTGTGTGTGGGGAGTGTAATGTGTGTGTGCGGCTGGGACGAGTGTGTGTGGGGAGTGTAATGTGTGTGTGTGGCTGGGATGAGTGTGTGTGGGGTGTGTAATGTGTGTGTGAGGCTGGGAGGATTGTGTGTGGGGAGTGTAATGTGTGTGTGCGGCTGGGATGAGTGTGTGTGGGGAGTGTAATGTGTGTGTGCAGCTGGGATGAGTATGTGTGGGGTGTGTAATGTGTGTGCGCGGCTGGGATGAGTGTGTGTGGGGAGTGTAATGTGTGTGTGTGGCTGGGATGAGTGTGTGTGGGGAGTGTAAAGTGTGTGTGCGTCTGGGATGAGTGTGTGTGGGGAGTGTAATGTGTGTGTGCGGCTGGGATGAGTGTGTGTGCGGAGTGTAATGTGTGTGTGCGGCTGGGTTGAGTGTGTGTGGGCAGTTTAATGTGTGTGTGCGACTGGGATGAGTGTGTGTGGGGAGTGTAATGTGTGTGTGAGGCTGGGATGAGTGTGTGTGGGGTGTGTAATGTGTGTGTGCGGCTGGTTTGAGTGTGTGTGGGGAGTGTAATGTGTGTGTGCGGCTGGGATGGGTGTGTGTGGGGAGTGTAATGTGTGTGTGCGGCTGGGATGAGTGTGTGTGGGGAGTGTAATGTGTGTGTGCGTCTGGGTTGAGTGTGTGTGGGGAGTGTAATGTGTGCGTGCGGCTGGGATGAGTGTGTGTGGGGTGTGTAATGTGTGTGCGCGGCTGGGATGAGTGTGTGTGGGGAGTGTAATGTGTGTGTGCGGCTGGGATGAGTGTGTGTGGGGAGTGTAATGTGTGTTTGTGGCTGGGATGAGTGTGTGTGGGGAGTGTAATGTGTGTTTGCGGCTGAGATGATTGTGTGTGGGGAGTGTAATGTGTGTGTGTGGTTGGGATGAGTGTGTGTGGGGAGTGTAATGTGTGTGTGCGGCTGGGATGAGCGTGTGTGCGGAGTATAATGTGTGTGTGCGGCTGCGATGAGTGTGTGTGGGGAGTGTAATGTGTGTGTGTGGCTGGAATGAGTGTGTGTGGGGAGTGTAATGTGTGTGTATGGCTGGGATGAGTGTGTGTGGGGTGTGTAATGTGTGAGCACCTGGGATGAGTGTGTGCGGGGAGTGTAATGTGTGTGTGGCTGGGATGAGTGTGTGTGAGGAGTGTAATGTGTGTATGCGGCTGGGATGAGTGTGTGTGGGGGGTGTAAAGTGTGTGTGTGGCTGGGATGAGTGTGTGTGGGGTGTGTAATGTGTGTGTGCGGCTGGGATGAGTGTGTGTGGGGAGTGTAATGTGTGTGTGCGGCTGGGATGAGTGTGTGTGGGGAGTGTAATGTGTGTGTGCGGCTGGGATGAGTGTGTGTGGGGAGTGGAATGTGTGTGTGTGGCTGGGATGAGTGTGTGTGGGGTGTGTAATGTGTGTGTGCGGCTGGGATGAGTGTGTGTGGGGAGTGGAATGTGTGTGTGTGGCTGGGATGAGTGTGTGTGGGGAGTGTAATGTGTGTGTGCGGCTGGGTGAGTGTGTGTGGGGAGTGTAATGTGTGTGTGTGGCTGGGATGAGTGTGTGTGGGGAGTGTAATGTGTGTGTGCGGCTGGGATGAGTGTGTGGGGAGTGTAATGTGTGTGTATGGCTCGGGTGAGTGTGTGTGGGGAGTGTAATGTGTGTGCGCGGCTGGGATGAGTGTGTGTGGGGAGTGTAATGTGTGTGTGTGGCTGGGATGAGTGTGTGTGGGGAGTGTAATGTGTGTGCAGCTGGGATGAGTGTGTGTGGGGTGTGTAATGTGTGTGCGCGGCTGGGATGAGTGTGTGTGGGGAGTGTAATGTGTGTGTGTGGCTGGGATGAGTGTGTGTGGGGAGTGTAATGTGCGTGTGTGGCTGGGATGAGTGTGTGTGGGGAGTGTAAAGTGTGTGTGCGTCTGGGATGAGTGTGTGTGGGGAGTGTAAAGTGTGTTTGCGGCTGGGACGAGTGTGTGTGGGGAGTGTAATGTGCGTGTGTGGCTGGGATGAGTGTGTGTGGGGAGTGTAATGTGCGTGTGCGTCTGGGATGAGTGTGTGTGGGGAGTGTAAAGTGTGTTTGCGGCTGGGACGAGTGTGTGTGGGGAGTGTAAAGTGTGTTTGCGGCTGGGATGAGTGTGTGTGGGGAGTGTAATGTGTGTGTGCGGCTGGGATGAGTGTGAGTGGGGAGTGTAATGTGTGTGTGCGGCTGGGATGAGTGTGTGCGGGGAGTGTAATGTGTGTGTGCGGCTGGGATGAGTGTGTGTGGGGAGTGTAATGTGTGTGTGCGGCTGGGATGAGTTTGAGTGGGGAGTGTAATGTGTGTGTGCGGCTGGGATGAGTGTGTGTGGGGAGTGTAATGTGTGTGTGCGGCTGGGATGCGTGTGTGTGGGGAGTGTAATGTGTGTGTGCGGCTGGGATGAGTGTGTGTGGGGAGTGTAATGTGTGTGTGCGGCTGGGATGAGTGTGTGTGGGGTGTGTAATGTGTGTGTGGCTGGGATGAGTGTGTGTGGGGAGTGTAATGTGTGTGTGTGGCTGGGGTGAGTGTGTGTGGGGAGTGTAATGTGTGTGTGTGGCTGGGGTGAGTGTGTGTGGGGAGTGTAATGTGTGTGTGCGGCTGGGATGAGTGTGTGTGGGGCGTGTAATGTGTGTGTGCGGCTGGGATGAGTGTGTGTGGTGAGTGTAATGTGTGTGTGTCTGGGATGAGCTTGTGTGGGGGGTGTAATGTGTGTGAGCGGCTGGGATGAGTGTGTGTGGGGAGTGTAGTGTGTGTGTGCGGCTTGGATGAGTGTGTGTGGGGAGTGTGTGTGGGTGAGTGTGTGTGGGGAGTGTAATGTGTGTGTGTGGCTGGGATGAGTGTGTGTGGGGAGTGTAATGTGTGTGTGCGGCTGGGATGAGTGTGCACGGGGAGTGTAATGTGTGTGTGGCTGTGATGAGTGTGTGTGGGGAGTGTAATGTGTATGTGCGGCTGGGATGAGTGTGTGGGGAGTGTAATGTGTATGTGCGGCTGGGATGAGTGTGTGTGGGGAGTGTAATGTGTGTGTGGCTGGGACGAGTGTGTGTGGGGAGTGTAATGTGTGTGTGCGGCTGGGATGAGTGTGTGGGGAGTGTAATGTGTATGTGCAGCTGGGATGAGTGTGTGTGGGGAGTGTAATGTGTGTGTGTGGCTGGGATGAGTGTGTGTGGGGAGTGTAATGTGTGTGTGCGGCTGGGATGAGTGTGCACGGGGAGTGTAATGTGTGTGTGCGGCTGGGATGAGTGTGTGCGGGGAGTGTAATGTGTGTGTGCGGCTGGGATGAGTGTGTGTGGGGAGTGTAATGTGTGTGTGCTGCTGGGATGAGTGTGTGTCGGGAGTGTAATATGTGTGTGTGTCTGGGATGAGTGTGTGTGGGGAGTGTAATGTGTGTGTGCGGCTGGGATGAGTGTGTGTGGGGAGTGTAATGTGTGTGTGCGGCTGGGATGAGTGTGTGTGGGGAGTGTAATGTGTGTGTGTGGCTGGAATGAGTGTGTGTGGGGAGTGTAATGTGTGTGTATGGCTGGGATGAGTGTGTGTGGGGTGTGTAATGTGTGAGCACCTGGGATGAGTGTGTGCGGGGAGTGTAATGTGTGTGTGGCTGGGATGAGTGTGTGTGAGGAGTGTAATGTGTGTATGCGGCTGGGATGAGTGTGTGTGGGGGGTGTAAAGTGTGTGTGTGGCTGGGATGAGTGTGTGTGGGGTGTGTAATGTGTGTGTGCGGCTGGGATGAGTGTGTGTGGGGAGTGTAATGTGTGTGTGCGGCTGGGATGAGTGTGTGTGGGGAGTGTAATGTGTGTGTGCGGCTGGGATGAGTGTGTGTGGGGAGTGGAATGTGTGTGTGTGGCTGGGATGAGTGTGTGTGGGGTGTGTAATGTGTGTGTGCGGCTGGGATGAGTGTGTGTGGGGAGTGGAATGTGTGTGTGTGGCTGGGATGAGTGTGTGTGGGGAGTGTAATGTGTGTGTGCGGCTGGGTGAGTGTGTGTGGGGAGTGTAATGTGTGTGTGTGGCTGGGATGAGTGTGTGTGGGGAGTGTAATGTGTGTGTGCGGCTGGGATGAGTGTGTGGGGAGTGTAATGTGTGTGTATGGCTCGGGTGAGTGTGTGTGGGGAGTGTAATGTGTGTGTATGGCTCGGGTGAGTGTGTGTGGGGAGTGTAATGTGTGTGTGTGGCTGGGACGAGTGTGTGTGGGGAGTGTAATGTGTTTGTGTGGCTGGGATGAGTGTGTGTGGGGTGTGTAATGTGTGTGTGAGGCTGGGAGGAGTGTGTGTGGGGAGTGTAATGTGTGTGTGCGGCTGGGATGAGTGTGTGTGGGGAGTGTAATGTGTGTGTGCAGCTGGGATGAGTGTGTGTGGGGTGTGTAATGTGTGTGCGCGGCTGGGATGAGTGTGTGTGGGGAGTGTAATGTGTGTGTGTGGCTGGGATGAGTGTGTGTGGGGAGTGTAATGTGCGTGTGTGGCTGGGATGAGTGTGTGTGGGGAGTGTAAAGTGTGTGTGCGTCTGGGATGAGTGTGTGTGGGGAGTGTAAAGTGTGTTTGCGGCTGGGACGAGTGTGTGTGGGGAGTGTAATGTGCGTGTGTGGCTGGGATGAGTGTGTGTGGGGAGTGTAATGTGCGTGTGCGTCTGGGATGAGTGTGTGTGGGGAGTGTAAAGTGTGTTTGCGGCTGGGACGAGTGTGTGTGGGGAGTGTAAAGTGTGTTTGCGGCTGGGATGAGTGTGTGTGGGGAGTGTAATGTGTGTGTGCGGCTGGGATGAGTGTGAGTGGGGAGTGTAATGTGTGTGTGCGGCTGGGATGAGTGTGTGCGGGGAGTGTAATGTGTGTGTGCGGCTGGGATGAGTGTGTGTGGGGAGTGTAATGTGTGTGTGCGGCTGGGATGAGTTTGAGTGGGGAGTGTAATGTGTGTGTGCGGCTGGGATGAGTGTGTGTGGGGAGTGTAATGTGTGTGTGCGGCTGGGATGCGTGTGTGTGGGGAGTGTAATGTGTGTGTGCGGCTGGGATGAGTGTGTGTGGGGAGTGTAATGTGTGTGTGCGGCTGGGATGAGTGTGTGTGGGGTGTGTAATGTGTGTGTGGCTGGGATGAGTGTGTGTGGGGAGTGTAATGTGTGTGTGTGGCTGGGGTGAGTGTGTGTGGGGAGTGTAATGTGTGTGTGTGGCTGGGGTGAGTGTGTGTGGGGAGTGTAATGTGTGTGTGCGGCTGGGATGAGTGTGTGTGGGGCGTGTAATGTGTGTGTGCGGCTGGGATGAGTGTGTGTGGTGAGTGTAATGTGTGTGTGTCTGGGATGAGCTTGTGTGGGGGGTGTAATGTGTGTGAGCGGCTGGGATGAGTGTGTGTGGGGAGTGTAGTGTGTGTGTGCGGCTTGGATGAGTGTGTGTGGGGAGTGTGTGTGGGTGAGTGTGTGTGGGGAGTGTAATGTGTGTGTGTGTCTGGGATGAGTGTGTGTGGGGAGTGTAATGTGTGTGTGCGGCTGGGATGAGTGTGCACGGGGAGTGTAATGTGTGTGTGGCTGTGATGAGTGTGTGTGGGGAGTGTAATGTGTATGTGCGGCTGGGATGAGTGTGTGGGGAGTGTAATGTGTATGTGCGGCTGGGATGAGTGTGTGTGGGGAGTGTAATGTGTGTGTGGCTGGGACGAGTGTGTGTGGGGAGTGTAATGTGTGTGTGCGGCTGGGATGAGTGTGTGGGGAGTGTAATGTGTATGTGCGGCTGGGATGAGTGTGTGTGGGGAGTGTAATGTGTGCGTGTGGCTGGGATGAGTGTGTGTGGGGAGTGTAATGTGTGTGTGCGGCTGGGATGAGTGTGCACGGGGAGTGTAATGTGTGTGTGCGGCTGGGATGAGTGTGTGCGGGGAGTGTAATGTGTGTGTGCGGCTGGGATGAGTGTGTGTGGGGAGTGTAATGTGTGTGTGCTGCTGGGATGAGTGTGTGTCGGGAGTGTAATATGTGTGTGTGTCTGGGATGAGTGTGTGTGGGGAGTGTAATGTGTGTGTGCGGCTGGGATGAGTGTGTGTGGGGAGTGTAATGTGTGTGTGCGGCTGGGATGAGTGTGTGTCGGGAGTGTAATGTGTGTGTGTGTCTGGGATGAGTGTGTGTGGGGATTGTAATGTGTGTGTGCGGCTGGGATGAGTGTGTGTGGGGAGTGTAATGTGTGTGTGTGGCTGGGATGAGTGCGTGTGGGGAGTCTAATGTGTGTGTGCGGCTGGGATGAGTGCGTGTGGGGAGTGTAATGTGTGTGTGCGGCTGGGATGAGTGTGCGCGGGGAGTGTAATGTGTGTGTGCGGCTGGGATGCGTGTGTGTGGGGAGTGAAATGTGTGTGTGCGGCTGGGATGAGTGTGTGTGGGGTGTGTAATGTGTGTGTGCGGCTGGGATGAGTGTGTGTGGGGAGTGTAATGTGTGTGTGCGGCTGGGATGAGTGTGTGTGGGGAGTGAAATGTGTGTGTGCGGCTGGGATGAGTGTGTGTGGGGAGTGCAGCGTGTGCGGGGAGTGCAGTGTGTGTGGGGAGTGCAGTGTGTGCGGGGAGTGTAATGTGTATCTGCGGCTGGGATGAGTGTGTGTGGGGAGTGCAGTGTGTGTGGGGAGTGTAATGTGTGTGTGCGGCTGGGATGAGTGTGTGTGGGGAGTGCAGTGTGTGTGGGGAGTGTAATGTGTGTGTGCGGCTGTGTTGAGTGTGTGTGGGCAGTTTAATGTGTGTGTGCGACTGGGATGAGTGTGTGTGGGGAGTGTAATGTGTGTGTGAGGCTGGGATGAGTGTGTGTGGGGTGTGTAATGTGTGTGTGCGGCTGGTTTGAGTGTGTGTGGGGAGTGTAATGTGTGTGTGCGGCTGGGATGGGTGTGTGTGGGGAGTGTAATGTGTGTGTGCGGCTGGGATGAGTGTGTGTGGGGAGTGTAATGTGTGTGTGCATCTGGGTTGAGTGTGTGTGGGGAGTGTAATGTGTGCGTGCGGCTGGGATGAGTGTGTGTGGGGTGTGTAATGTGTGTGCGCGGCTGGGATGAGTGTGTGTGGGGAGTGTAATGTGTGTGTGCGGCTGGGATGAGTGTGTGTGGGGAGTGTAATGTGTGTTTGTGGCTGGGATGAGTGTGTGTGGGGAGTGTAATGTGTGTTTGCGGCTGAGATGATTGTGTGTGGGGAGTGTAATGTGTGTGTGTGGTTGGGATGAGTGTGTGTGGGGAGTGTAATGTGTGTGTGCGGCTGGGATGAGCGTGTGTGAGGAGTATAATGTGTGTGTGCGGCTGCGATGAGTGTGTGTGGGGAGTGTAATGTGTGTGTGTGGCTGGAATGAGTGTGTGTGGGGAGTGTAATGTGTGTGTGTGGCTGGGATGAATGTGTGTGGGGTGTGTAATGTGTGAGCACCTGGGATGAGTGTGTGCGGGGAGTGTAATGTGTGTGTGGCTGGGATGAGTGTGTGTGAGGAGTGTAATGTGTGTATGCGGCTGGGATGAGTGTGTGTGGGGGGTGTAAAGTGTGTGTGTGGCTGGGATGAGTGTGTGTGGGGTGTGTAATGTGTGTGTGCGGCTGGGATGAGTGTGTGTGGGGAGTGGAATGTGTGTGTGTGGCTGGGATGAGTGTGTGTGGGGAGTGTAATGTGTGTGTGTGGCTGGGATGAGTGTGTGTGGGGAGTGTAATGTGTGTGTGCGGCTGGGATGAGTGTGTGTGGGGAGTGTAATGTGTGTGTGCGGCTGGGATGAGTGTGTGTGGGGAGTGGAATGTGTGTGTGTGGCTGGGATGAGTGTGTGTGGGGTGTGTAATGTGTGTGTGCGGCTGGGATGAGTGTGTGTGGGGAGTGGAATGTGTGTGTGTGGCTGGGATGAGTGTGTGTGGGGAGTGTAATGTGTGTGTGCGGCTGGGTGAGTGTGTGTGGGGAGTGTAATGTGTGTGTGTGGCTGGGATGAGTGTGTGTGGGGAGTGTAATGTGTGTGTGCGGCTGGGATGAGTGTGTGGGGAGTGTAATGTGTGTGTATGGCTCGGGTGAGTGTGTGTGGGGAGTGTAATGTGTGTGTGCGGCTGGGACGAGTGTGTGTGGGGAGTGTAATGTGTTTGTGTGGCTGGGATGAGTGTGTGTGGGGTGTGTAATGTGTGTGTGAGGCTGGGAGGAGTGTGTGTGGGGAGTGTAATGTGTGTGTGCGGCTGGGATGAGTGTGTGTGGGGAGTGTAATGTGTGTGTGCAGCTGGGATGAGTGTGTGTGGGGTGTGTAATGTGTGTGCGCGGCTGGGATGAGTGTGTGTGGGGAGTGTAATGTGTGTGTGTGGCTGGGATGAGTGTGTGTGGGGAGTGTAATGTGCGTGTGTGGCTGGGATGAGTGTGTGTGGGGAGTGTAAAGTGTGTGTGCGTCTGGGATGAGTGTGTGTGGGGAGTGTAAAGTGTGTTTGCGGCTGGGACGAGTGTGTGTGGGGAGTGTAATGTGCGTGTGTTGCTGGGATGAGTGTGTGTGGGGAGTGTAATGTGCGTGTGCGTCTGGGATGAGTGTGTGTGGGGAGTGTAAAGTGTGTTTGCGGCTGGGACGAGTGTGTGTGGGGAGTGTAAAGTGTGTTTGCGGCTGGGATGAGTGTGTGTGGGGAGTGTAATGTGTGTGTGCGGCTGGGATGAGTGTGAGTGGGGAGTGTAATGTGTGTGTGCGGCTGGGATGAGTGTGTGCGGGGAGTGTAATGTGTGTGTGCGGCTGGGATGAGTGTGTGTGGGGAGTGTAATGTGTGTGTGCGGCTGGGATGAGTTTGAGTGGGGAGTGTAATGTGTGTGTGCGGCTGGGATGAGTGTGTGTGGGGAGTGTAATGTGTGTGTGCGGCTGGGATGCGTGTGTGTGGGGAGTGTAATGTGTGTGTGCGGCTGGGATGAGTGTGTGTGGGGAGTGTAATGTGTGTGTGCGGCTGGGATGAGTGTGTGTGGGGTGTGTAATGTGTGTGTGGCTGGGATGAGTGTGTGTGGGGAGTGCAATGTGTGTGTGTGGCTGGGGTGAGTGTGTGTGGGGAGTGTAATGTGTGTGTGTGGCTGGGGTGAGTGTGTGTGGGGAGTGTAATGTGTGTGTGCGGCTGGGATGAGTGTGTGTGGGGCGTGTAATGTGTGTGTGCGGCTGGGATGAGTGTGTGTGGTGAGTGTAATGTGTGTGTGTCTGGGATGAGCTTGTGTGGGGGGTGTAATGTGTGTGAGCGGCTGGGATGTGTGTGTGTGGGGAGTGTAGTGTGTGTGTGCGGCTTGGATGAGTGTGTGTGGGGAGTGTGTGTGGGTGAGTGTGTGTGGGGAGTGTAATGTGTGTGTGTGTCTGGGATGAGTGTGTGTGGGGAGTGTAATGTGTGTGTGCGGCTGGGATGAGTGTGCACGGGGAGTGTAATGTGTGTGTGGCTGTGATGAGTGTGTGTGGGGAGTGTAATGTGTATGTGCGGCTGGGATGAGTGTGTGGGGAGTGTAATGTGTATGTGCGGCTGGGATGAGTGTGTGTGGGGAGTGTAATGTGTGTGTGGCTGGGACGAGTGTGTGTGGGGAGTGTAATGTGTGTGTGCGGCTGGGATGAGTGTGTGGGGAGTGTAATGTGTATGTGCGGCTGGGATGAGTGTGTGTGGGGAGTGTAATGTGTGTGTGTGGCTGGGATGAGTGTGTGTGGGGAGTGTAATGTGTGTGTGCGGCTGGGATGAGTGTGCACGGGGAGTGTAATGTGTGTGTGCGGCTGGGATGAGTGTGTGCGGGGAGTGTAATGTGTGTGTGCGGCTGGGATGAGTGTGTGTGGGGAGTGTAATGTGTGTGTGCTGCTGGGATGAGTGTGTGTCGGGAGTGTAATATGTGTGTGTGTCTGGGATGAGTGTGTGTGGGGAGTGTAATGTGTGTGTGCGGCTGGGATGAGTGTGTGTGGGGAGTGTAATGTGTGTGTGCGGCTGGGATGAGTGTGTGTCGGGAGTGTAATGTGTGTGTGTGTCTGGGATGAGTGTGTGTGGGGATTGTAATGTGTGTGTGCGGCTGGGATGAGTGTGTGTGGGGAGTGTAATGTGTGTGTGTGGCTGGGATGAGTGCGTGTGGGGAGTGTAATGTGTGTGTGCGGCTGGGATGAGTGCGTGTGGGGAGTGTAATGTGTGTGTGCGGCTGGGATGAGTGTGCGCGGGGAGTGTAATGTGTGTGTGCGGCTGGGATGCGTGTGTGTGGGGAGTGAAATGTGTGTGTGCGGCTGGGATGAGTGTGTGTGGGGTGTGTAATGTGTGTGTGCGGCTGGGATGAGTGTGTGTGGGGAGTGTAATGTGTGTGTGCGGCTGGGATGAGTGTGTGTGGGGAGTGTAATGTGTGTGTGCGGCTGGGATGAGTGTGTGTGGGGAGTGCAGCGTGTGCGGGGAGTGCAGTGTGTGTGGGGAGTGCAGTGTGTGCGGGGAGTGTAATGTGTATCTGCGGCTGGGATGAGTGTGTGTGGGGAGTGCAGTGTGTGTGGGGAGTGTAATGTGTGTGTGCGGCTGGGATGAGTGTGTGTGGGGAGTGCAGTGTGTGTGGGGAGTGTAATGTGTGTGTGCGGCTGGGATGAGTGTGTGTGGGGAGTGTAATGTGTGTGTGCGGCTGGGAGGAGTGTGTGTGGGGAGTGTGCGTGGGGAGTGTGCGTGGGGAGTGTGTGTGGGGAGTGTGTGTGGGGAGTGTAATGTGTGTGTGCGGCTGGGATGCGTGTGTGTGGGGAGTGTAATGTGTGTGTGTGGCTGGGATGAGTGTGTGTGGGGAGTGTAATGTGTGTGTGCGGCTGGGATGAGTGTGTGTGGGGAGTGTAATGTGTGTGTGAGGCTGGGATGAGTGTGTGTGGGGTGTGTAATGTGTGTGTGCGGCTGTTTTGATTGTGTGTGGGGAGTGTAATGTGTGTGTGTGGCTGGGGTGAGTGTGTGTGGGGAGTGTAATGTGTGCGTGCGGCTGGGATGAGTGTGTGTGGGGTGTGTAATGTGTGTGTGCGGCTGGGATGAGTGTGTGTGGGGAGTGCAGTGTGTGTGGGGAGTGCAGTGTGTGCGTGCGGCTGGGATGAGTGTGTGTGGGGAGTGTAATGTGTGTGTGCGGCTGGGATGAGTGTGTCTGGGGAGTGTAATGTGTGTGTGCGGCTGGGATGAGTGTGTGTGGGGAGTGCAGTGTGTGTGGGGAGTGTAATGTGTGTGCGGCTGGGATGAGTGTGTGTGGGGAGTGCAGTGTGTGCGTGCGGCTGGGATGAGTGTGTGTGGAGAGTGTAATGTGTGTGCGGCTGGGATGAGTGTGTGTGGGGAGTGCAGTGTGTGCGTGCGGCTGGGATGAGTGTGTGTGGAGAGTGTAATGTGTGTGTGCGGCTGGGATGAATGTGTGTGGGGAGTGTAATGTGTGTGTGCGGCTGGGATGAGTGTGTGTGGGGAGTGTAATGTGTGCGTGCGGCTGGGATGAGTGTGTGTGGAGAGTGTAATGTGTGTGCGGCTGGGATGAGTGTGTGTGGGGAGTGCAGTGTGTGCGTGCGGCTGGGATGAGTGTGTGTGGGGAGTGCAATGTGTGTGTGCGGCTGGGATGAGTGTGTGTGGGGAGTGTAATGTGTGTGTGGGGCTGGGATGAGTGTGTGTGGGGAGTGTAATGTGTGTGCGGCTGGGATGAGTGTGTGTGGGGAGTGTAATGTGTGTGTGCGGCTGGGATGAGTGTGTGTGGGAGTGTAATGTGTGTGTGCGGCTGGGATGAGTGTGTGTGGGGAGTGTAATGTGTGTGCGGCTGGGATGAGTGTGTGTGGGGAGTGTAATGTGTGTGTGCGGCTGGGATGAGTGTGTGTGGGGAGTGTAATGTGTGTGTGCGGCTGGGATGAGTGTGTGTGGGGAGTGTAATGTGTGTGTGCGGCTGGGATGAGTGTGTGTGGGGAGCGTAATGTGTGTGTGTGGCTGGGATGAGTGTGTGTGGGGAGTGTAATGTGTGTGTGCGGCTGGGATGAGTGTGTGTGGGGAGTGTAATGTGTGTGTGTGGCTGGGATGGGTGTGTGTGGGGGGTGTAATGTGTGTGTGTGGCTGGGATGAGTGTGTGTGGGGAGTGTAATGTGTGTGTGCGGCTGGGATGAGTGTGTGTGGGGAGTGTAATGTGTGTGTGTGGCTGGGATGGGTGTGTGTGGGGAGTGTAATGTGTGTGTGCGGCTGGGATGAGTGTGTGTGGAGAGTGTAATGTGTGTGTGCGGCTGGGATGAGTGTGTGTGGGGAGTGCAGTGTGTGTGGGGAGTGCAGTGTGTGCGTGCGGCTGGGATGAGTGTGTGTGGGGTGTGTAATATGTGTGTGCGGCTGGGATGAGTGTGTGTGGGGAGTGTGTGCGGGGAGTGTAATGTGTGTGTGCGGCTGGGATGAGTGTGTGTGGGGAGTGCAGTGTGTGTGGGGAGTGCAGTGTGTGCGTGCGGCTGGGATGAGTGTGTGTGGGGAGTGTAATGTGTGTGTGCGGCTGGGATGAGTGTGTGTGGGGAGTGTGTGCGGGGAGTGTAATGTGTGTGTGCGGCTGGGATGAGTGTGTGTGGGGAGTGTAATGTGTGTGTGTGGCTGGGATGAGTGTGTGTGGGGAGTGTAATGTGTGTGTGCGGCTGGGATGAGTGTGTGTGGGGAGTGCAGTGTGTGTGGGGAGTGCAGTGTGTGCGTGCGGCTGGGATGAGTGTGTGTGGGGAGTGTAATGTGTGTGTGCGGCTGGGATGAGTGTGTGTGGGGAGTGTGTGCGGGGAGTGTAATGTGTGTGTGCGGCTGGGATGAGTGTGTGTGGGGAGTGTAATGTGTGTGTGTGGCTGGGATGAGTGTGTGTGGGGAGTGTAATGTGTGTGTGCGGCTGGGATGAGTGTGTGTGGGGAGTGTGTGTGGGGAGTGTAATGTGTATGTGCGGCTGGGATGAGTGTGTGTGGGGAGTGTAATGTGTATCTGCGGCTGCAGCCTGTCAGCCTCCCGAGTGTGAATCCCGGACCCGGCCAATCCCAGTTTCTCGTGTTGTACGTGGAGCCGGTGCAAGGCCCTGAACGGTCGCTGAATCGGTCAAGGTTCGGCTCCGGTTTCGCTGTCGTGGAACTCCACGAATCCTGCGCTGGAGTCGGCACTTAGTCTCAGGAACGGAGAATCTACCTGCCAATGTTTTGGGCTCAACTCCTTCCCGTGGTAACGAATTCTATAGACCCCTGGTTCTGGACCCCCCCCAATGGGAACATCCTTCCTGCATCTACCCTGTCCAGTCCTGGTAGAATTTGATAGGTTTCTGTGAGATCCCCCTCATTCTTCTGAACTCCAGCGAAAACCATGCTCACCGGCTCAATCTCTCCTTGTACGTCAGTCCCGTCACCTCAGGAATCGGACTTGCGAAGAAGATTAGGGAGACCGGGAGATGTTCTCTAACTACACTCAGGGAAAGACGTTAACCAGGCAAAGAGTGGGGGCCCATTAGGGACCAAGGGGGCAATCTGTGTGTGAAGCCGCAGGACGTTGATCTGGTGTGGAATGAATACTTCTCATCGGTCTTCGCTCAGGAGGAGGAGTATATGGGTACAGAATTCAGGGGATGGGACTGCACGGACCATGAGCAGTTGGACAAGAGGTTGAGGAGGTGTTGGAGGCTTTGACGGGCTTAAAATAGACAAATCCCCAGGCTGCTGTGGAAGGCGAGGCAGCAAAGTTGCAGGGTCTCTGACGCAAGTGTTTAATCCCTCTGTGGCCAGGAGGGGGTGCCAGAGGACTGGAGAGCAGCGAATGTTGTTCCAAACAGGGTGGTAGAGATAAACCAGGCAACTGCGGACCGGTGAGAGTCACGTCAGTGGTGGGGAAAGTATTGGAGAGAATTCTGAAGGAGAGAATTAATTTCCACTTGGAGAGGCAAGGTTTGATCAGGGACAGTCAGCGTGGCTTTGTCAGAGGGAGGTCATGCCTGACAAATCTGACCGATTTTTTGATGAAGTGACCAAGAGCGTGGCTGACGGAAGTGCAGTTGATGTCGTTTATATAGATTTCAGCAAAGTCCCACATGAGAGATTGATGGAGAAGATTGAAGCATATGGAATGCAAGGAAAGATGCTGCGATGGACCTGACAGTGGCTCAGTAACAGGACACAGAGGTGGTTGTAGAGGCTCTTTGGGTAACTGGAGGCCGGAGTCCAGCGATGTACCACAAGGACCAGTGCCGGGCCCCCTATTGCTTCTTTTAAACAGACAAATGATATAGACGGATCTTGGGGAACTTGTATACAGATCCCAGAAGACGGCAGAGTAGGTGTATAGCGTGGTTAAGAAGGCAGATGGGACTCCTGCCTGAGCCAGTTGTGACATAGATTATTAGAGCAGGGAAGTGATGTTGGAGCTGTACAGAACGTTGGTGAGGTCACAGCTGGAGCTCAGGGGACAGTCCTGGTCACCTCACTATCGGAAGGATGTGATTGTACTGGAGAGGGTGCAGAGGAGATTCACTGGGATGGTGCCTGGGACGGAGCATTGGAGCTAGAAGGAGAGAGTGGATAGGCTGGGAATGTTTTCCCGAGAGCAGGAGGAGGCTGAGGGGGATGTGATTGAGGTGTGTAAGATTATGAGGGGTCTCGGACAGGGTAAATAGGAAGCAGCTGTTCTCCTTGGTTGAGGGGTCGATCACAAGGGGGTATAGATTTAGGGTGAGGGGAGGAGATTCCGAGGGGGATTGAGAAGGTTGTTTTCTCTCGGAGGGGGGTGAGAATCTGGAATGCACGGCCTGGGAAGGAAGTGGAGGCTGGAAACCTCACAACCGTTAAAACAGACTGGGATGAGCAGCAGAAACAGCCTCACTTGTAAGAGGGGATAGGGCAGTATTGGGGGAGATAGTGTTGGTGCAGAGTGGATGGGCCGAAGGGCTTTTACTGGGCCATCCGATTCTCTGAGTCCACGTGAGCCCATGGCCAGCACACTGAGAGGGGTCACAGCAGTGTGACCCTAAAGGCAGGGGTCAGAGTTCGCTAAAAATGAGGCGGAGCAGCAGATCTCACTCACTGCGAGTCACCCTCCGTCCCACTGACCCCTCACAGCGAGTCCCCTCCGTCCCACTGACCCCTCACAGTGAGTCACCCTCCGTCCCACTGACCCCTCACAGCAAATCCCCTCCGTCCCACTGACCCCTCACAGCGAGTCCCCTCCGTCCCACTGACCCCTCACAGTGAGTCACACTCCGTCCCACTGACCCCTCACAGCGAGTGACCCTCCGTCCCACTGACCCCTCACAGTGAGTCACCCTCCGTCCCGCTGACCCCTCACAGTGAGTCACCCTCCGTCCCACTGACCCCTCACAGTGAGTCACCCTCCATCCCACTGACCCCTCACAGCGAGTTACCCTCTGCCCCACTGACCCCTCACAGTGAGTCACCCTCCGTCCCACTGACCCCTCACAGCGAGTTACCCTCTGCCCCACTGACCCCTCACAGTGAGTCACCCTCCGTCCCACTGACCCCTCACAGTGAGTCACCCTCTGTCCCACTGACCCCTCACAGTGAGTCACCCTCCGTCCCACTGACCCCTCACAGTGAGTCACCCTCCGTCCCACTGACCCCTCACAGTGAGTCACCCTCCGTCCAACTGACCCCTCACAGCGAGTTACCCTCCGTCCCACTGACCCCTCACAGTGAGTCACCCTCCGTCCCACTGACCCCTCACAGTGAGTCACCCTCCGTCCCACTGACCCCTCACAGGGAGTCACCCTCCGTCCCACTGACCCCTCACAGGGAGTCACCCTCCGTCCCACTGACCCCTCACAGTGAGTCCCCTCCGTCCCACTGACCCCTTACAGTGAGTCACCCTCCGTCCCACTGACCCCTTACAGTGAGTCACCCTCCGTCCCACTGACCCCTCACTGCGAGTCACCCTCCGTCCCACTGTCCCCTTACAGTGAGTCACCCTCCGTCCCACTGACCCCTCACAGGGAGTCACCCTCCGTCCCACTGACCCCTCACAGCGAGTCACCCTCTGTCCCACTGACACCTCACAGGGAGTCACCCTCCGTCCCACTGACCCCTCACAGCGAGTCACCCTCCGTCCCACTGACCCCTCACAGGGAGTCACCCTCCGTCCCACTGACCCCTCACAGCGAGTCACCCTCTGTCCCACTGACACCTCACAGTGAGTCACCCTCCGTCCCACTGACCCCTCACAGCGAGTCACCCTCCGTCCCACTGACCCCTCACAGCGAGTCACCCTCCGTCCCACTGACCCCTCACAGCGAGTTACCCTCTGCCCCACTGACCCCTCACAGTGAGTCACCCTCCGTCCCACTGACCCCTCACAGTGAGTCACCCTCCGTCCCACTGACCCCTCACAGCGAGTCACCCTCTGTCCCACTGACACCTCACAGTGAGTCACCCTCCGTCCCACTGACCCCTCACAGCGAGTCACCCTCCGTCCCACTGACCCCTCACAGCGAGTCACCCTCCGTCCCACTGACCCCTCACAGCGAGTTACCCTCCGTCCCACTGACCCCTCACAGTGAGTCACCCTCCGTCCCACTGACCCCTCACAGTGAGTCACCCTCCGTCCCACTGACCCCTTACAGTGAGTCACCCTCCGTCCAACTGACCCCTCACAGCGAGTCCCCTCCGTCCCACTGACCCCTCACAGTGAGTCACCCTCCGTCCCACTGACCCCTCACAGTGAGTCACCCTCCGTCCCACTGACCCCTCACAGTGAGTCACCCTCCGTCCCACTGACCCCTCACAGTGAGTCACCCTCCGTCCCACTGACCCCTCACAGTGAGTCACCCTCCGTCCCACTGACCCCTTACAGTGAGTCACCCTCCGTCCAACTGACCCCTCACAGCGAGTCCCCTCCGTCCCACTGACCCCTCACAGTGAGTAACCCTCCGTCCCACTGGCCCTGACAAATCCCAAATTTCTTTACCCGTAAGTCTGGCCTCAATAAAAGTCGAGATGGATTTGCAGGTACTGCATTAGTTATTTTATTTAGCTTGCAAGCTTGTTTCATTTCACAGAAGTATAGGACACATCTAGTCTCCTACACCCCGGAAAGCAAATGAACAAAGAGACAAATGGATCTCTGCAAATCAATTCAAATGGTATCATGTTTCACATACACGATTCCCATAGGTCATCCTATACCCCTCCTGACCTAGTCAGACATTCTGATTGGCTCACTTCCAATCCCTTCCTCTGGACCCTATTACCCAGCATCCTTTTCTCCTCCTATGGTGGACACGCCTCCTCCTTGCTTTGCCATGCGGTCTGAAATCCTTTGTCTGTGAACTCACCAGGATGAGACTGGCCTATCTCTACATTACAGTAACTAATATCTCTAAAGTAACTATTTTATATCACATTCGTCATTCCCTCCTTTTATCATTCCATGATAACCGAACTATCCAATCCATAGCTACGGTCCCTCATCTAAAAAGATCCGTCGCTGCATTTCCAATTCCTGGCGTAGCCCCCCCTCAGCTGCTGCACCCTCATGGATTTTGACAGCTAAGATTTTAGGGGCGTTGATCTGTTCCAGTGCACCCCGCATTCTACCCATCACACATTTAAGGATGGCCAGGCCCACAAAGATGCAGCCGATAGCCACCACTAAATACATGGCCATATTTATCAACCAGGCCTTCCAACCTCCAAATCCCCAGTTACCCCAAGAGCCAGGATCCTGCATTCCGTCCAGGTGATCCCGTATGTGATCCATAAATTTAGTGACGTTAGCGGTCAAGTCCTGAACTCCCATGATACACTTGCCCTGCACTATGGTGCATGCCCCACCCTCACGGGCCAGAAGATAGTCACGAGCATACCGGTTCTGCATTGCAAACAACCGTAGCTGAGACAATTCCTTGGTTATTGCCCTGAGGGCTCCCAAGGTTTCATTTCCCAAGATGGTAAGGCCACAAATAAAATAATTCCTATTGCTAACAGCCAAGGAACCCCCCAGTAGCCCAGTTTATCTAGCTTCGAAACGCCCATTGGGGCCGCCTAGCAATGCGGAAAGCCCTTGTCCCAACAGTGATATGAGAGACATTCGCCCAGCCACAGAGGAGCTGGAGGCCGGCGTTCAATGGAACGCAGGTGGTGTTGTAACAAATGCATTGGCCAGACGCCTGGGTGATATGGCACCTCCTGTCCGTACAGGTGGGGAACAGACATGTTATATTCGTTTCCACCTTTACCAGCAAACAGCCGTATCCTTCACTGCTGAAACAATTCTCGTACGACCGGGAATCCCTATTGGGAGTGAAGTGGCTAGGTATGTACGCCCTCCACCGTTGCAGCCTATCGTACTGTGAATGGGAATTATCCCGAGGAAGGGGAAGGCAAATAGCCGGTGGTGCTGAACCCGGATCGTAAGGAAGAGTGACTTGCTCGGGCGGTGGCTCGGAACGCTGACACTGAACCACCGTTTGGGGAGTGCCCCAAAGCGGTGAAACAGAAAATAACCTAGACACCGCTGCGGGGTTCGGGTAGCAGACAACCCGTCCCTGGCCATACAGACGGTGGTAAATCTGGTAGAAGAGATTCATACTACCCGGGTTTTCCTCAGTTTGGCCTTTAACTAAATTAAGTGTATCTCCCGATAACCTACGTTCTAGCTGTACTTCCCTTCTCACACGCCCCGTCCTCTCTCTAGTCCCTCCCTCTTTCTCATAGCCTCTTCCTACTCTCTCCTGACGGTCTGATGTTACCTTTATTGCACCAATCTTAACACATCCAAAATCAAATTTACATGTATTCCAAAAACAAGGCAATGTCCATATAATGTTCCCTTCCCATCGCCGGGACCGGTGCAACTGCTTCATGACTCCTGCATTCTCCTTAACTTTGACGACCTTCCATGAGTTGATACCATGTCTTCGTATATGGGGGCAACGAAGAACATCACCTTTGCATAGGTGATGTATCCTTGTAGATTGGTTGGGGTTACAAATATAGATAATATTCCCCTTTTCCATGTCCATCGCCAATAACACTCCAAGCGAGGTGAGGCCAAATATCACACAGACGGTGCGTAGCCACCCCATCATGCTCCACACCTGTAAAATAGCACTGGAGAAGGGAGGCAGGTTAATCTGTCCAAGAAAATGAGGCCCGTTATCAGAATTTAACTGAGCTGTACCGGGGAATGATTTCCCGCATCAGAACTTTAACCACATTAGCAGCTTTACTATAGATAATCGGATACGCCTCAACCCATCTGCTGAACACATCCACAATGACCAAAACATATTTATAACATTGACACCTTTCCAACTCAATGTAATCCATTTGGAGCGTCTCAAAGGGACCACTGGGCAACGGGGTTTGCCCCTTCCCACAAGGGATACCTTTTCCGGTGTTATATTGCTGACAAATCAAACACCGATTACTGATACTCTGGGCCAACCCCTGCATTTTAGGGTGCCACCAAGTGTCCAGCAACAAATCACTAGTCCCCCGAGCCCCACAATGAGTTGCAAAGTGTACACATTCGATGATCCATAAAGCCAGCACATCAGACATACAAGTCTGATGTGCAGGCGTGGTCCATAAAGAGGAAACAGAATCATATGTACAACCTAACCGTTTCCACATTTGTTTATCACTCTCAGGAGCGTCCTCCTGTAACCTTATGACGTCTTGGATGGTTGGCATTGGCTTGTCAGAAGCAGACATATTTATAGTAGAACGTTTAGTCTGACTTAACATCTTAGGCACCATCACTTGCTGAATTTGCGCGGCTGTCTGCGCTGCACAATCTGCTCGTTCATTACCAACGTCAACTGGGGTTGTACCATTCGTGTGGGCAGCGCATTTAATAACGGAAATCTGTGCGGGCATAAGGAGGGCGTGTATTAGGTCATTAACTAAACCCCGGTGGGATATTTGACCACACATAATCATGTCAGGTTGTTCTGACGAAATGTCACTCAAATCGCCCCTTATTGTGGTAGTTTCCTGAATCAAGGCTAAACAGTCGTGGCCAGGTGCGTCTTCATGGACAGGGGGACCACTAAGAAAACAGGCTGGATTGATAGTGGTACAGTATTTAAATGTCAGACATGGATTGTTCAAAAAGTATACCTCATACCTATTCTGACGAGCTGCGGTAAGATGCTGAGTCTGCAGTTGCCTCAGTAGTGCGATGACCGAGTGGGAGCTATACACCGTAATATCCTATTGGCGAGTGAGAGAATGTAACGGCTGTTCGATGGCATTGATTGAATGTAAATCCTGTACTAATCGGTACTGGTCTGGTTTGGCTGGTTTAGGCACAGCAAGTATGGGGGTGTTACATTCTGATTGGCAAGGAACCAAAATACCCTGTTGCAACAGCTCTTGAATTAATTTGTCTATAGACGGAGCAGCTTGGGATTTCAGGGGGTATTGTCGAATGGAAGGTAGCTTTACATGATCCTTAATCGTTACCTTTATAGGTGTAACATTTGTCTTTCCCACTTGTGATGGGTATTCCGCCCAGACCTGTGGATTGACATATTCCAACACATCATGTCCCCAGTGATGCTGCAGTCGAGTGTTAATCGTTTCAGGGACCTCAAAATATTTTATGGTAGTGCCGTCCGGCATGACTTGAAGTGCGTAGTCTGTTGGATCCGAATGATCCACTGCCCTCCTTACCATTCGCCCCATATCCCTGGCATGGTACTGGTCGTGGACCTGACGTGTAATATGAGGGCTTACCGAAGCTGACTGTGGCCATAAATGTGGTGGTATTGTAACAAAATCGGCTGTACCTTCTTTTCCCGTGACTGTGGCTGTAACCTTGACTGGCCATTCGGTCCCAATTAACGGCCGGTATTTGTCCTCCAACTCCCTGTTTTGTCCAGTTCTGTCATAGGCCAGGGTAACGTGATGCAGTGAATGTTCAATGTCTAACGTCCACCACTGGGGGTGATAGAAATATAGCACTGCTGTCTCATCCTCCATGATTGGACCGTTACCCCTTCGTCTCCGCACTCTAGCTGTAGCTGGAAGATACACAGTAAATCTCGGGCCAACAAGTTACAGTCCAATCCAGTAGTCACTACAAACTGATGATCCGCAGACTTATTCTCGTAAGTGACTGTCACAGGTTCAGAAATAGGATACTCACACACCTGTCCTTAGAACCCCGACAATTGCTGCGTGTGGTCGGATAGTGGTAGGCGAAGTTCTGATTTCACAGAAGACATGGCTGCTCCAGTGTCGTTTACAAATGAGTGATGTTCATCTCCTATCTGCAGAGAGATAATAGGTTCCCTGTCCGATTGGAGAGTCCTTATGACTAAATTAGCTAGTCAATCCTGTGTTGGGAAAGGGCTTGCCTGGGAGAAGTCAGTGTATCTCGTCTATCTTCCCCTTGGTGGGTACCCCCTCCTTCTGCTGCCTGTCTTTTAAAGGGGCATTCCTGTTGCCAGTGATCTGCACGGCCGCAATTAAAACATGCATTGCTCCCTCTATATCTGCCCCGTCCTCTTCTCCCAGTAGACCAATGGCCCCTCAGAGGGGGCGGCGGTTGTAAAGCTGTTGGTGCATACGGTGGGCCATAAAAAGGAGCTGAGGGTCCCTTTGGGTGGGTTTGATATCCTCCCCCTCGCTGATCCACCCACCCAAAGTCACAATATTGGGGCTCCTGCTGGTAAACTACCATTTCTGCCGCTTGTTGGGGTCTCAGATCATCCTTTTTCATTACATACTCAGTCTCCTTCCTGGCCTACACCCTCCTTCCAATAAAATCTGACTGCCCTTGCCATCTGGGAAGGGTCGTTCTCTGTCCAATTCATGTTATTACATTTCACAGCAGTAACCACAGAAGGTGGTAGGCAATGCATTAACACAGCACAATATTGAGGGGAATTCTGACCATTTTGATATGGCAAGTCGCCTGACTGCCCCCGGTAGATTTCATTAAAACGCTCCAGAAATTCCTCTGGCTCTTCAGTCATCTTAGGTTTTAGGTCTAAGATAGCAGAAATATTTATGGGCTTTTGAAATGTGCTATTCAACGCATTCAGGATCTGTGTCCGCCTATTGTTGTCTAACGCATGGGCTTGCTGAAGTGCGGCGTGGCTAGCATAATTCAGGTGATTGGTATCTTCCTAATCGGCAACTGTCTCCGAGTCTCACCAGGGGGCACTCTAGCTATTTCCTCTGGTTCTTCCAAGACTTCAACGTCCCTCCCTGTCACTAGGGGGAGTTCTTTCTCTTCAAAATCATCTGTTGCAGCTCCCTTTGTTCTGAAATTTGCGGTTTCCCCTTGGTTTGGAGGGATTTAGGTGGTATGCTTAATTGTTTTTGGTTAGGATCAAGCCCTTCTCTCGCTGTCCGAGATCTGGTCCTAGAGCTAACTGGGCTTGCGGAACAGAGCTCCTCTTTCTCTACTGATCGTGAAGATGGTAAATCGGGACCCACACTATCACCCAAAAGGGCTGGAGTTACTGGCATGATTGGAATCTGGGAGCAGTGACTGGATATCCATTGTTATACTCTGGTGGTTCTGGAATTAGTGCAGACAATGCTACAGGTGCAGTCGGAACTTTTAGTGACTTTTCTAAATTATTGAATTCATCATTTTCTGTCAATTCAAGGCCAGCCATTGAACTACGTAGCTCATCTTTTGTTTGACCCGTGCCTTTCCTGTCTCTACTTGCACGTTTTTTTTTTTTTCTTGGCAAAACGATTGAAAAGGTTCTAACAGTGTTTTTTTTTTAAACTTAAAAATGTTTGAAAATTCAAATTGAATTACTGCAACTTGCAAGCTTAGCTCTGATCTCAACTCAGAACTAAATTTACGATTTGCTTAACACAAACTTGTATAACATTTACAACTTAATTAATTCTTTATCTTAACAATTTTTCTTTTAACAAGTTTTTCTTACATTCACAAAAATGTTGGCAAAGTCAACTATCATCTCCAGATTTACACTTTTTAAAATGGTGTCAGTGATCTTCTTTAAGTTTCTATTAATTACCAAATAAAATGAAATAAACATTATTTCAAGTAAGTAAAACTTAAGATTCTGGCAATTTCAATCAATTGCTTTCGTTAATAATAACTTTTATCAAAGGGGTGGAGAAACCCACTGGTTTCCTTTAATTAATTCAAAACGTAACTTTGCTGGAGTTCGCTGACTCAAAGGAAAGGTATCCGATTACACCACAGGCTGCTGCTGTTATCTCAAGGCCTGTGTGAGAAGCACAGTCTGTCGTCTTTAACTTTGGCTGCTGCTGTTAACCCTTTGAGAGACTTCTGCTTCAACTAATATGCAGCATTCCCCACAATTTCAACTAGTCCTCAGAACTGCACCCTTCGCCACCACAGTCCAAGGGTACAATTTTAGCTTAATCAACTATATATTTAAAACACTCACACATGGAGTTGAACCATCTTCAATTTCAGGTGTCACATCAACCCCTAACCTAACCCATGCCGAATCAGAACTCACACATGGAGTTGAACCATCTTCAATTTTAGATGTCACATCAACCCATAACCTAACCCAAGCCGAATCAGAACTCACACATGGAGTTGAACCATCTTCAATTTTAAATGTCACATCAACCCATAACCTAACCCAAGTCGAATCAGAACTCACACATGGAGTTGAACCATCTTCAGATTAAAAACACTGATTTAACTGACCCCTCATCTGCTGAAATCACTGCAGTCGTCAACAACACAATTAACCCAAAACTGAACTATCAATTATGATATCCCATCAGTTTAATTTGCTAATCCCCAGACTGACCTTTGATTTCGTCGAGACAATCTTTCCGTACCAACCGCGAGCGACCAGACTAATCAGACGATAAGAAGAGGGGAAAAAGCAATGTGCGGTGATTTTCCAGCTATACATTGTGGACCCCTTCTTCCCACTCTCCCTGTTCATAATCAGTCTAATTCTGATTTCGCAGTTGGTCAGAACCGTCTTGAGAAATCCCGGGTTTCGGCAGCAAATGATACACTGGCCCTGACAAATCCCAAATTTCTTTCCCCGTAAGTCTGGCCTCAATAAAAGTCGAGATGGATTTGCAGGTACAGCATTAGTTATTTTATTTAGCTTGCAAGCTTGTTTCATTTCACAGAAGCATAGGACACATCTAGTCTCCTACATCCTGGAAAGCGAATGAACAAAGAGACAAAGGGATCTCTGCAAATCAATTCAAATGGTATCAAGTTTCACATACTCGACGCCCATAGGTCAGCCTATACCCCTCCTGACCTAGTCAGACATTCTGATTGGCTCACTTCCAATCCCTTCCTCTGGCCCCTATTACCCAGCATCCTTTTCTCCTCCTTTGGTGGACACACCTCCTCCTTGCTTTATCATGCAGTCTGAAATCCTTTGTCTGTGAACTCACCAGAATGAGACTGGCCTATCTCTACATCACGGTAACTAATACCTCTAAAACAATTATTTTATATCACTTTCGTCAGCCCCTCACAGTGCGACACCCTCCGTCCCACTGACCCCTCACAGTGAGTCACCCTCCGTCCCACTGACCCCTCACAGCGAGTCACCCTCCGTCCCACTGACCCCTCACAGCGAGTCCCCTCCGTCCCACTGACCCCTCACAGTGAGTCACCCTCCGTCCCACTGACCCCTCACAGCGAGTCCCCTCCGTCCCACTGACCCCTCGCAGTGAGTCACCCTCCGTCCCACTGACCCCTCACAGTGAGTGACCCTCCGTCCCACTGACCCCTCGCAGTGAGTCACCCTCCGTCCCACTGACCCCTCACAGTGAGTGACCCTCCGTCCCACTGACCCCTCACAGTGTGACACCCACCGTCCCACTGACCCCTCACAGTGCGACACCCTCCGTCCCACTGACCCCTCACAGTGAGTCACCCTCCGTCCCACTGACCCCTCACAGTGAGTCACCCTCCGTCCCATTGAGGGTGGGCGTGGGGGGGGCGGGGGGGGGGTGTGGGGGGTGGGTGAGTGTGGGTGTGGGGGGTTGGAGGGGGTGGGGGTGTGTGTGGGGGGGGTTGGGGGGTGATGGTGTGTGTGGGGGTGTGGGGGGGGGTGTGGGGGGGTGTGGGGGTGGGTGTGGGTTGGAGGTGTGGGGGTGGGGGTGGGGGTGGGGATGGGTGATGGGGGTGTGGGGGTGCGGGAGTGGGGATGGGTGTGAGGGGAGTGGGGGTGGGTGTGGGGGGTGGGTGTGGGGGGGGTCGATGTGGGGGTGTGGGGGGGGTGAGGGTGTGTGTGGGGGTGTGGGGGGGGTGTGGGGGGGTGTGTGGGGGTGGGTGTGGGTTGGGTGTTGTGGGGGTGGGGGTGGGGGTGGGGATGGGTGTGAGGGGAGTGGGGGTGGGTGTGGGGGGTGGGTGTGGGGGGGGTCGATGTGGGGGTGTGGGGGGGGTGAGGGTGGGTGTGGGGGGGGGTGGTGTGTGGGGGGGGTGGGGGTGAGGGGAGTGTGTGGGTGTGGGGGTGGGGTTGGGGGGTGGGTGTGGGGGGGGTCGATGTCGGGGTGTGGGGGGTGGGTGAGGGTGGGTGTGGGGGGGTGGTGTGTGGGGGGTGGGGGTGGGGGTGAGGGGAGTGTGTGGGTGTGGGTGTGGGGGTGGGGGTGGGGGGGGTGGGGGTGGGGGGGTCGGTGTGTTGGTTCGTCTGGGGGGGGCGAGTGTGGCGGGGTGTGGGGAGGTGTGGGGGGTGGGGGGCGTGTGAGGGGTGGGGGTTTGGAGGGGGTGGGGGTGTGTGGGGGGGGGTTGGGGGGGTGAGGGTGTGTGTTGGGGGGTGGGGGGGTGGGGGTGGGGGTGGGGGTGGGTGTGGGGTGTTTGGGGGTGAGGGTGAGGGGTGGGTGTGGGGGGTTGGAAGTGGGGGTCTGGGGTGTGTGTGGGGGGTGTGGGGGTGGGTGTGGGGGTGGTGGGGGTGGGTGTGGGGAGTGGGGGTGGGGGGTCGGTGTGTTGGTTGGTCTGGGGGGTGGGGGGCGTGTGACGGGTGGGTGTGGGTGTGGGTGGGGTGGAGGGGTGTGGGGAGCGGGGTGTGGGGGGGTGCATGAGGGTGGGTGTGGGGTGGGTGTGGGGGGATTGTAGGGGGTGGGTGAGGGTGGGTGAGGGTGGGTGTGGGGAGTGGGGGTGTGGGGAGGTGTGGGGAGGTGTGGGGGGTGGGGGGCGTGTGACGGGTGGGTGTGGGTGTGGGTGGGGTGGAGGGGTGTGGGGAGCAGGGTGTGGGGGGGCGCATGAGGGTGGGTGTGGGGTGGGTGTGGGGGGATTGTGGGGGGTGGGTGAGGGTGGGTGAGGGTGGGTGTGGGGGTGTGGGGGTGGGGGGGTGGGGGGGTGTGGGTTGGGTGTGTGGGGGTGGGGGTGGGGATGGGTGTGAGCGGAGTGGGGGTGGGTCTGGGGGGTGTGGGGGGTGTGTGGAGGTGTGGATGGTGGAGTTGGGGATGGGTGTGGGTGTGGGGGGCGCGTGAGAGGGGGGGTGTGGGGTGGGAGTAGGGTGTGTGGGGTGTGGGTGGGGGTGGGTTTGGGGGGTGGGGGGGGTGTGGGTGGGTTGGGGGGGGTGAGGATGTGTGTGGGAGGGTGGGGGGTGGGCGAGGGTGGGTGTGGGGGTGTGTATGGGGGTGGGTGTGGGTTGGGTGTGTGGGGGTGGGGGTGGGGATGGGTGTGAGGGGAGTGGGGGTTGGGGTGGGGGTGTGTGTGGGGCGGTGGTGTGTTGGGGGAGTGGGGGTGGGGATGGGGGGGAGTGTGTGGGGGTGGGGGTGGGGGTGGGTGTGGAGGGGGTGGGGGTGGGGGGTCGTTGTGTTGGTTGGTCTGGGGGGGTGAGTGTGGCGGGGTGTGGGGAGGTGTGGGGGGTGGGGGGCGTGTGAGGGGTGGTGTGTGTGGTGTTTGTGGGGTTGTGGGGGGGGAGTGTGGGGGGGATGGGGGTGGGGTGGGGGTGGTGGGGGTGGGTGAGGGTGGGTGTGGGGGGGTGGTGTGTGGGTG
>NC_092725.1:1635000-1652500 GCF_047496885.1 Scyliorhinus torazame | reverse complement strand
AAAGCAGACCCAGGCAGGCCAGCAGCACGCTTCAATTCCCATACCAGCCTCCCCGAACAGGCGCCGGAATGTGGTGACTAGGGGCTTTTCACAGTAACTTCGTTTGAAACTTACTTATAAAATGAAAATCGCTTATTGTCACAAGTAGGCTACAATGAAGTTACTGTGAAAAGCCCCTAGTCGCCTAAGCGATTTTCATTTCATCTCATTATCTTTTCCAGTCTTTATTGCGTACGGTCCGTTTAATTTAAATCAAAACTCCCAAAGCCAAAGGAGAATCGACGCTTCGTAACCGAGAGAAACCAAAAGTCTGACCGGAGAGGGGGTGAGATAACATAAACATCATTAAACATTAAAGATTAAAACACAGCAGCCTGTACGCATGTGCAGATGGTCTCTCTCCCAGAGTGCAGTGCGCAGGCCATCGCCTGACTGACATCGTCTCCCCAGCAACGCAAATGACCGGCAACCGCATCGTCTGGCAATGTAGAGTGGCCACTCAGGGCAAGTCTTCTTGGCGATAGCAGTTTGGGCAGCCAATGGGGGTAGAATGGGGGTATGATTTAACGAATTGAAGAATTGCAGTAAAGGGAAATTTCAGCACATTCTTGAACTGCTCTCTGAAATTAGTCTGTGTCACGACATAAATCGCGGTGTTTGTGCAGCAGCTCAGGAGCTGCAGCATGAAACCCAATTGCATAACAAATCGATTTAAGCGGAAAGAATAATACCCCAGAAATATCACCCGGTTCCATATCGAAAAAAACATCAAAATCGACCATAACAGGATAAATTGGCCGAGATAATAAACAGTAAAATAATGGATTTCCTCCGACTCTCCATCTCTGGGTCTCTGGGTCTGTGCCCACTGCTGTGAGCCCGGAGTCTCCTGCGGGCCCTGCTGCTCAGGACAATGTGTCTGACGGTGAGAACATTGAGCAGCAGAATCAGGGTGAATGGAACACCCGGGGTCAGAATGTGGTGGAGGAACTCGATTGGTCCCCAGACCGGAGAAGTCAGGACATCCAGCGTGGGAACACAAAACCAGGGGTTGTTCCCCAGCCAATACCGATCTGTGAGTATAAAATACCAGGAAATGTCCTTCAGACAGCTCAGCACAGCCACTGTTCCCAGAAACACAGCCGCCGTTTTCTCGCTGCAATATTTACTTTTCAGCCTCGGGCAACAAATGGCCACAAATCGGTCAAAGGTGAAAGTGACGGTGAACCAGACAGAACAGTCAGTGGCTGCATAAAGCAGGGCGGCGTGGATATTACACACGGGGATGGACAGCAGGAAATTAAACTGTTCAATAAAAACAATGGGAATGTGTCTCAATATCAGGTCTAGAATCACGACCAGGAGATCCCCCACTGCCATGGCCAACAGGTAACAGGTGACACATTCGGAGAGCCCACAGTTTTTTTCCTTTAGGATCACAATTGTGATGAGGATCACTGTGAGAAAGGGAAATAAACAATGAAATTATACATCAGGCTGGGGAAGACATTAGTTTGAATGAGGTGTTGTTGACAAAGACAGCAAATACACACACTGTTATGGGCCAGGGTTTAGAGAACCCCAAAGTTTATCATGGAGTTCACTTTTAATAGATTGTGGTATGGGGAGCACACGGCCCACTCTACAGGTGTGGGACAGCAGAAATGGAAAAGTATTTTTTAAAGCAAAACAATGTTTATTCTATGAACTCAAGTTAACCTTTTTAAAACATGCAGTGAACATCTTAGCAACCATCAATTCAAATACAACCCCCAAAGAATACAACACTAAGTAATCCTTAATAACTTCCCAAACAACATCCAGAAGACAAAAGAAACACCTTTTAACAGACGCACATTAGGTTTACATTCACTACTGAGAACATTTTTAATTCTGAATTCACCAAATGATCAAGAGATCATTCATGGCAGAGAGATCAACAGTACACCTGCTCTGTCTGGCTTCGGCTCCAACACTGAAAACGAAACTAAAACACACCCTGCAGCTAACAGCCTAAAACCAAAGTAAAAAGCTGACAGACAGCCCAGCTCCACCCACTCTCTGACATCACTGATAAACACCCATTTCTTAAAGGTACATTTCTTAAACTCGCATTCCTTAAAGGTACTCTCACATGACACCTCCCCCCAAGAAAATAAATAAACCATCAACTTCAAGATGGTTTCATTTTCACCTTTTCACTATCCTTTAAGAAATGCACACAGTAAATATACTTTTTCGTTTCAAAAGAAACAACACACGCAAACAGGTACAATATATTTTTTTAGTTCTTCTTCCTCCAACTGAAATCCTTCTCGACTGACAGTCTCTTTGAACAAGAAGGTCTCTACACAATCCGTCCATTTCTCTACGCCTCGGCTTTTCTCTTTATATTCAGATACTTTAGTTCAATCTGATCACAGAGCCCCTTGCAATTCTCCAACACAGGAGCATTGGTTATCACAGCTTTCAGGCAGTCAAATGCCTGTTGAAAGTTCGCTGTCCATTGAAATTTTCGTCGTTTCTTCAGCAAGTCCATCAGTGGAGCAATCACACTACAAAACCTTTGCACAAATGTTCGATCAAATCCACTCATGCCAAGAAATCGCATTATTTCCCTTTGTCTTGAGGGTATCAGAAACCTCCCCCCCCACTCCCCCCCCCCCCCAATAACTTTTGTTTTCACATCCCGTGTGACCATCCGACCCTGTCCGATTGTATGGCCAAGGAAAGTGACTTGGGCTTTTCCAAATTCACTTTTGGTGAGGTTTATCACCAAACCAGCCTCCTGAAGTCGATCGAATAACTCCATCAGATGTTTTAAATGTTCTTTCCATGTCTCGCTGAACATGACCAGATCGTCGATGTGTACCGCACAATTGGATAATCCTGAAACAACTGTATTAGTTAACTGTTGAAATGTGACTGGGGCATTTTTCATGCCAAATGGCATAACTTTGAATTGGTATATACCATCTGGAGTCACAACAGCTGAAATCTTTCCCCTTTCGGATAAAGGGACCTGCCAGTAACCTTTAAGTAAATCCAGTTTGGAAATAAAAACTGATTGTCCCACTTTCTCAATGCAATCCTCCAAACGTGGGATAGGATAAGAGTCCGTTCTTGTAACTGCATTCACCTTTCTATAGTCCACACACAACTGTCTGGTACTGTCTGGTTTAGGTACCATCACTATGGGTGAGCTCCATTGACTGCAACCCACTTCAATTCTTCCATTTTTAAGCATACTCTCAATCTCTTTGTTAACCTGTGCCAATTTTAAAGGGTTAAGTCTATATGGATGTTGCTTGATTGGAACAGCATTTCCCACATATACATCATGTATAGCCATTTTAGTACTTCCCAATCTATCTCCACAAACTTGCCCATGTGATATCAGTAACACTTTCAGCTCAGTTAGTTTTTCCTCCGGAAGGTAACTCAACAATTTATCCCAATTTTTACAAACATCCTCATTTTCCAATTTAATTTGAGGTATGTCAAATTCACAGTCATCTGGATTTGGTTCGTCACTTTGAGTTAGAATCATTAAAACCTCCTCCTTTTTCTCTCCTTCCCTTTCAAAGTACCTTTTAAGCATATTCACATGACCCACTCGGTGAGTTTTCCTTCTATCCGGCGTTTTTACCACACCATTCACCTCCTTTCAATCTGATAAGGTCCACAAAACCTAGCTTTTAAAGGTTCACACGCCACTGGTAACAATAGTGGTAGCACACGTGGCTAGCACTGTGGCTTCACAGCGCCAGGGTCCCAGGTTCGATTCCCCGCTGGGTCACTGTCTGTGCGGAGTCTGCACGTCCTCCCCGTGTCTGCGTGGGTTTCCTCCGGGTGCTCCGGTTTCCTCCCACAGTCCAAAGACATGCAGGTTAGGTGGATTGGCCATGATAAATTGCCCTTAGTGCCCAAAAATGTTAGGAGGGGGTTATTGGGTTATGGGGATAGGGTAGAAGTGAGGGATTAAGTGGGTCGGTGCAGACTCGATGGGTCGAATGGCCTCCTTCTGCACTGTATGTTCTATGTGTCTGTAATACTAAAACTTGATCTCCACTGGCAAAACTACGAACTTTGGATTTCTTGTCCGCTACCTGTTGCATCACATTTTGTGCAACTTTCAAATGTCGTCTGGCCAATTCACCTGCTCCAATTAATCGTTCCCTAAAATTTGACACGTAATCCAATAATGTAACTTCCGATTTCTCACTCACCAATTTTTCCTGAATCAATTTAAGTGGTCCTCTTACCTCATGACCAAAAATTAGTTCAAAAGGACTGAATTTAGTTGACTCATTAGGGGCATCCTTAATTGCAAACAGTACGAATGGGATTCCTTTATCCCAATCCTTTGGATAATCTTGACAATAAGCCCTCAACATTGTCTTTAATGTCTGATGCCACCTTTCTAACGCTCCCTGCGATTCTGGATGGTACGCAGTTGATTTAAATTGTTTTATTCCTAATCTATCCATAACTTATTTGAATAACCTTGAAGTAAAATTCGATCCTTGATCCGATTGTATTTCTGTGGGTCGTCCATATCTAGTAAAGAATTTAAGTAACTCCTCCACAATCTTTTTAGCTGTAATATTACGTACTGGAATGGCCTCTGGAAACCTAGTAGGCACATGCATTCTAGTCAAAAGATATTGATTCCCACTTTTCGTTTTGGGAAGCGGTCCTACACAATCGATTAGGACCCTTGTAAAAGGTTCCTCAATTGCTGGAATGGGTATTAAGGGCGCTGGTTTGATCACTGCTTGAGGTTTCCCTATCACTTGACATGTGTGACATGATCGACAAAATTTAACTACATCTTTATGTAGTCCAGGCCAATAAAAATGTTTCTGGATTTTAGCTTGAGTTTTCCTTATTCCCAAATGACCTCCCACTGGTACCTCATGTGCAACTCGCAACACCTCCTTTCTATACCCTACCGGCAATACTACTTGATGAACTTCTGCCCACTTTTCATCCGCCTGCTTATGTACAGGTCTCCATTTTCTCATCAAGACATTACTTTTACGGTAATAACACTCTGGTATACACTCAGATTTCCCTTCCGTATATGCTTTCTGATATATCCGTTTTATTTGTACATTCTTTCTGTTGTAACTCCGCACTTCAACCGGCCAGAGAGGGCGCACCTGATAAAGTCTTCCTGTCCCTTTGAACGCCTCAGCATGGACTTCAAAGGCCCCCTCCCCTCCACCGACCGCAACACATATTTCCTGAACGTGATTGACGAGTACTCCCGGTTCCCATTCCCCATCCCCTGCCCCGACATGACCGCAAACACCGTCATCAAGGCCCTCCAGGGTATCTTTACACTGTTTGGGTTCCCTGCGTACATTCACAGTGATCGGGAGTCCTCCTTTATGAGCGACGAACTGCGTCAATTCCTGGTCAGCAAGGGCATCGCCTCAAGCAGGATGACCAGTGACAATCCCCGGGGGAATGGGCAGGTAGAGAGGTAGAACGGAACGGTCTGGAAGACTGTTCAGCTGGCCCTACGGTCCAGGATTCTCCCCGTCTCCCGCTGGCAGGAAGTCCTCCCGGAGGCCCTCCACTCCATCCGGTCGCTGCTCTGTACAACCACAAATCAGACACCTCATGAACGTCTCCTTGTCTTCCCCAGGAAGTCCTCCTCCGGGACCTCGCTCCCAACCTGGCTAGCGACACTCGGACCCATCCTGCTCCGGAAGCATGTGTGGGCACACAAGTCGGACCCGTTGGTCAAGAGGGTCCACCTGCTGCACGCTAACCCCCAGTACGCCTACGTGGCGTTCCCTGACGGCCGGCAAGATACAGTCTCCCTCCGGGACCTGGCGCCCGCCGGAACCCCACGTGCACCCGAACCATTACCCCCACCCCCTCCCCTCCCCCCACAGCACCCCACTGGAGGGTCGGTCCTCCCGCCGCTCCTACCTAAGCCATCCCACCTACCGACGCCCCTTACAGGCGCCCCCCTTTCGGCCCAACCGTCGGCCCCATCAGCGCCGTCTAGGGGTGACGAAGCTGCCATGGAGACCGACGCCACGCTCCCGGAGTCGCAGACAGCCGGACCCCCACCAGAATCACCACCGAAGCCCAGACGATCCAGGAGGACGACCAGGCCACCCGACCTACTGATTGTTTCACTGTAACTGTAAATGAACACTGACTGTATATATATCTTCCACGCTTGTAAATACTCACGGTGCCTCCATATCTGATCATACCATGTTCAATGCAATTGTAACCACTGGCCACCCTCCCCCCCGCCGGACTCTTTTTTAACAGGGGGTGAATGTGGTATTATCAGGTATTACAGTACGCAAGAGGCTGAAGACCATTGGTTTAACCTAGGCGTTTACCATTGGCTGTTGGTACGTAGCTCCGCCTTGATGGGCGGGGTATAAGAACCTGTGCCGTCCCAGAAGCCCTCATTCTGTACCGAAACTGCTGGGGAACAGTTCTAGTCGAGTAAAGCCTTCAGTTATGTTACAACCTCGTCTTTGAGTTTAATTGATCGTGCATCAACCTGTGACTTTGCGACCTTGTTACTACACAATCCGGAAAAATCCCAGGATATTCATCTGTCAACCCTTCAGTTTTTGTAAAATATTTTTATTCTCCATTTTCATATTTTTCTTCAGAATTTACACCCCACCCACAAGCAGTAAACGGTAACGAATACAAAGTCAATCCCCTTATCAAGAACAACGATCCCATCCTTCCACCACCCCAAACAAGGCCTCATGTGACAACATGAGCATCAAATAAAACAAACCCTCCCACGGTGGGAAAAACAAAGGAAAAAAGAAAAAGGAATCCGGAATCGCCTATGGTCAGCATTGACCTACAGAGTCCAGCCCCTCCCTCCCCCAACATTCAATTCCATCCAATCCCCGGAAGAGTACGCTGAATGACACCCATGAACTATAACCCCCCCCCGACTCCTCCCCTCCACTTCCTCCCCCACACAGAGACACTAATACACACACTCACAGACACACAGAGACACTAATACACACACTCACAGACACACAGAGACACTAATACACACACTCACAGACACACAGAGACACTAATACACACACTCACAGACACACAGAGACACTAATACACACACTCAGACACAGAGACACTACTACACACACTCAGAGACACACAGAGACACTAATGCACACACTCACAGACACACAGAGACACTAATACACACACTCAGAGACACACAGAGACACTAATGCACACACTCACAGACACACAGAGACACTAATACACACACTCACAGACACACAGAGACACTAATACACACACTCAGACACAGAGACACTACTACACACACTCAGAGACACACAGAGACACTAATGCACACACTCACAGACACACAGAGACACTAATACACACACTCAGACACAGAGACGCTAATACACACACTCACAGACACACACAGAGACACTAATACACACACTCACAGACACACACAGAGACACTAATACACACACTCAGACACAGAGACGCTAATACACACACTCACAGACACACAGAGACACTAATACACACACTCACAGACACACACAGAGACGCTAATACACACACTCGCAGACACAGAGACACTAATACACACACTCACAGACACACAGAGACACTAATACACACACTCAGAGACACACAGAGACACTAATGCACACACTCACAGACACACAGAGACACTAATACACACACTCACAGACACACAGAGACACTAATACACACACTCACAGACACACAGAGACACTAATACACACACTCACAGACACACAGAGACACTAATACACACACTCAGACACAGAGACACTAATACACACACTCAGAGACACACAGAGACACTAATACACACACTCAGACTCACAGACACTAATACACACACTCACAGACACACAGATACACTAATACACACACTCACAGACACATAGAGGCACTAATACACACACTCACAGGCACACAGAGACACTAATACACACACTCAGACACAGAGACACTAATACACACACTCACAGACACACAGAGACACTAATACACACACTCAGAGACACACAGAGACACTAATACACACACTCAGACACAGAGACACTAATACACACACTCACAGACACACAGAGACACTAATACACACACTCACAGACACAGAGACATTAATACACACACTCAGACACAGAGACACTACTACACACACTCAGAGACACACAGAGACACTAATGCACACACTCACAGACACACAGAGACACTAATACACACACTCACAGACACACAGAGACACTAATACACACACTCACAGACACATAGAGGCACTAATACACACACTCACAGACACATAGAGGCACTAATACACACACTCACAGGCACACAAAGACACTAATACACACACTCAGACACAGAGACACTAATACACATACTCACAGACACACAGAGACACTAATACACACACTCAGAGACACACAGAGACACTAATACACACACTCACAGACACACAGAGACACTAATACACACACTCACAGACACACAGAGACACTAATACACACACTCACAGACACACAGAGACACTAATACACACACTCAGACACAGAGACACTACTACACACACTCAGAGACACACAGAGACACTAATGCACACACAGACACACAGAGACACTAATACACACACTCAGACACAGAGACACTACTACACACACTGAGAGACACACAGAGACACATATACATCCACTCACAGACACATAGAGGCACTAATACACATGCTCACAGACACATAGAGGCACTAATACACACACTCACAGGCACACAGAGACACTAATACACACACTCAGACACAGAGACACTAATACACACACTCACAGACACACAGAGACACTAATACACACACTCACAGACACACAGAGACACTAATACATACACTCACAGACACATCGAGGCACTAATACACACACTCACAGACACAAAGAGACACTAATACACACACTCACAGACACACAAAGACACTAATACACACACTCACAGACACACAGAGACACTAATACACACACTCACAGACACATAGAGGCACTAATACACACATTCACAGACACATAGAGGCACTAATACACACACTCACAGGCACACAGAGACACTAATACACACACTCAGACACAGAGACACTAATACACACACTCACAGACACACAGAGACACTAATACACACACTCAGAGACACACAGAGACACTAATACACACACTCACAGACACACAGAGACACTAATACACACACTCAGACACAGAGACACTAATACACACACTCACAGACACACAGAGACACTAATACACACACTCAGACACAGATACACTACTACACACACTCAGAGACACACAGAGACACTAATGCACACACTCACAGACACACAGAGACACTAATACACACACTCACAGACACACAGAGACACTAATACACACACTCACAGACACATAGAGGCACTAATACACACACTCACAGACACATAGAGGCACTAATACACACACTCAGACACAGAGACACTAATACACATACTCACAGACACACTAATACACACACTCACAGACACACAGAGACACTAATACACACAGTCAGACACAGAGACACTACTACACACACTCAGAGACACACAGAGACACTAATGCACACACTCACAGACACACAGAGACACTAATACACACACTCAGACACAGAGACACTACTACACACACTCAGCGACACACAGAGACACTAATACATACACTCACAGACACATAGAGGCACTAATACACACGCTCACAGACACATAGAGCACTAATACACACACTCACAGGCACACAGAGACACTAATACACACACTCAGACACAGAGACACTAATACACACACTCACAGACACACAGAGACACTAATACACACACTCACAGACACATAGAGACACTAATACATACACTCACAGACACATAGAGGCACTAATACACACACTCACAGACACATAGAGGCACTAATACACACACTCACAGGCACACAGAGACACTAATACACACACTCAGACACACCGACACTAATACACACACTCACAGACACACAGAGACACTAATACACACACTCACAGACACACAGAGACACTAATACACACACTCACAGACACATAGAGGCACTAATACACACATTCACAGACACATAGAGGCACTAATACACACACTCACAGGCACACAGAGACACTAATGCACACACTCAGACACAGAGACACTAATACACACACTCACAGACACACAGAGACACTAATACACACACTCAGAGACACACAGAGACACTAATACACACACTCACAGACACACAGAGACACTAATACACACACTCAGACACAGAGACACTACTACACACACTCAGAGACACACAGAGACACTAATGCACACACAGACACACAGAGACACTAATACACACACTCAGAGACACACAGAGACACTAATACACACACTCACAGACACATAGAGGCACTAATACACACACTCACAGACACATAGAGGCACTAATACACACACTCACAGGCACACAGAGACACTAATACACACACTCAGACACAGAGACACTAATACACACACTCACAGACACACAGAGACACTAATACACACACTCAGGGACACACAGAGACACTAATACACACACTCACAGACACACAGAGACACTAATACACACACTCAGGCACAGAGACATTACTACACACACTCAGAAACACACAGAGACACTAATGCACACACTCACAGACACACAGAGACACTAATACACACACTCACACACCCATACACATACTCACTCACTCACACACATACTCACTCACACTCACACACCCATACACATACTCACACACTCACACACCCATACACATACTCACTCACACTCACACACCCATACACATACTCACTCACACTCATACACACCCATACACATACTCACTCACACACTCACACACCCATACACATACTCACACACTCACACACACCCATACACATACTCACTCACACACACACACCCATACACATACTCACTCACACTCACACACCCATACACATACTCACACACACTCACACACACCCATACACATACTCACACACACTCACACACACCCATACACATACTCACTCACACTCACACACCCATACACATACTCACTCACACTCACACACCCATACACATATTCACTCACACTCACACACACATACACATACTCACACACACTCACACACACCCATACACATACTCACTCACACTCACACACCCATACACATACTCACTCACACTCACACACCCATACACATACTCACTCACACTCACACACACATACACATACTCACTCACACTCACACACCCATACACATACTCACTCACACTCACACACACATACACATACTCACACACACTCACACACACCCATACACATACTCACACACACTCACACACACCCATACACATACTCACTCACACACTCAAACACCCATACACATACTCACTCACACTCACACACCCATACACATACTCACTCACACTCACACACACCCATACACATACTCACTCACACACTCACACACCCATACACATACTCACTCACACTCACACACCCATACACATACTCACACACACTCACACACCCATACACATACTCACACCCATACACATACTCACTCACACTCACACACCCATACACATACTCACTCACACTCACACACACCCATACACATACTCACTCACACACTCACACACCCATACACATACTCACTCACACTCACACACCCACACACCCATACACATACTCACTCACACTCACACACCCATACACATACTCACACACACTCACACATCCATACACATACTCTCACACACACTCACACCCATACACATACTCACACACACTCACACACCCATACACATACTCACACACTCACACACCCATACACATACTCACTCACACACACACACCCATACACATACTCACTCATACTCACACACACCCATACACATACTCACTCACACTCACACACACCCATACACATACTCACTCACACACACACACCCATACACATACTCACTCACACTCACACACACCCATACACATACTCACTCACACTCACACACACCCATACACATACTCACTCACTCACACACACACCCATACACATACTCACACACACTCACACACCCATACACATACTCACACACACTCACACACCCATACACATACTCACACACACACACCCATACACATACTCACACATACACATACTCACACACACTCACACACCCATACACATACTCACTCACACTCACACACGCCCATACACATACTCACACACACACACACACCCATACACATACTCACTCACACTCACACACACCCATACACATACTCACACACACTCACACACCCATACACATACTCACTCACACTCACACACACACCCATACACATACTCACTCACACACACACACAAACACCCATACACATACTCACTCACACACACCCATACACATACTCACACACACTCACACACCCATACACATACTCACACACACACACACACCCATACACATACTCACTCACACACACACACACCCATACACATACTCACTCACTCACTCACACACACACATACACACCCATACACATACTCACTCACACTCACACACACCCATACACATACTCACACACACTCACACACCCATACACATACTCACACACACACACACACCCATACACATACTCACTCACACACACACACACACCCATACACATACTCACTCACTCACTCACACACACCCATACTCATACTCACTCACACTCACACACACCCATACACATACTCACTCACACTCACACACACCCATACACATACTCACTCACACTCACACACCCATACACATACCCACTCACACACACACACCCATACACATACTCCCTCACACTCACACACCCATACACATACTCACACACACTCACACACCCATACACATACTCACTCACACACACACACCCATACACATACTCACACACACTCACACACCCGTACACATACTCACTCACACTCACACACACCCATACACATACTCACTCACACTCACACACCCATACACATACTCACTCACACACACTCACACACACCCATACACACACTCACACACACTCACACACCCATACACATACTCACTCACACTCACACACACCCATACACATATTCACTCACACTCACACACACCCATACACATACTCACTCACACTCACACACCCATACTCATACTCACTCACACTCACACACACCGATACACATACTCACTCACACTCACACACCCATACACATACTCACTCACACTCACACACACCCATACACATACTCACACACACTCACACACCCATACACATACTCACTCACACACACACACATACACATACTCACTCACACACTCACACACCCATACACATACTCACTCACACACACCCATACACATACTCACACACACTCACACACCCATACACATACTCACTCACACTCACACACCCATACACATACTCACTCACACACACCCATACACACACTCACACACACTCACACACACCCATACACATACTCACTCACACTCACACACACCCATACACATACTCACTCACACACCCACACCCATACACATACTCACACACACTCACACACACCCATACACATACTCACTCACACTCACACACACCCATACACATACTCACACACACTCACACACCCATACACATACTCACTCACACTCACACACCCATACACATACTCACACACACTCACACACACCCATACACATACTCACTCACACTCACACACACCCATACACATACTCACTCACACACACACACCCATACACATACTCACACACACACACACACCCATACACTTACTCACACACACACACACCCATACACATACTCACTCACACTCACACACCCATACACATACTCACACACACTCACACACCCATACACATACTCTCACACACACACACACACACACCCATACACTTACTCACACACACACACACCCCACACATACTCACTCACACTCACACACCCATACACATACTCACACACTCACACACACCCATACACATACTCACACACACACACACACACCCATACACATACTCACTCACACTCACACACACTCACACACACCCATACACATACTCACACACACTCACACACACCCATACACATACTCACTCACACTCACACACCCATACACATACTCACACACTCACACACACCCATACACATACTCACACACACACACACCCATACACACACTCACTCACACACACCCATACACATACTCACTCACACACACACACACCCATACACATACTCACTCACACTCACACACCCATACACATACTCACTCACACTCACACACACACCCATACACATACTCACACACACCCACACCCATACACATACTCACTCACACACACTCACCCATACACATACTCACTCACACACACACACACCCATACACACACTCACTCACACTCACACACCCATACACATACTCACACACACTCACACACCCATACACATACTCACACACACACACACACCCATACACATACTCACACTCACTCACACACCCATACACATACTCACTCACACACTCACACACCCATACACATACTCACTCACACACCCATACACATACTCACTCACACTCACACACACCCATACACATACTCACTCACACTCACACACCCATACACATACTCACTCACACACACCCATACAAATACTCACTCACACACACCCATACACACACTCACACACACTCACACACCCATACACATACTCACTCACACTCACACACACCCATACACATATTCACTCACACTCACACACACCCATACACATACTCACTCACACTCACACACCCATACTCATACTCACTCACACTCACACACACCGATACACATACTCACTCACACTCACACACCCATACACATACTCACTCACACTCACACACACCCATACACATACTCACACACACTCACACACCCATACACATACTCACTCACACACACACACACATACACATACTCACTCACACACTCACACACCCATACACATACTCACTCACACACACCCATACACATACTCACACACACTCACACACCCATACACATACTCACTCACACTCACACACCCATACACATACTCACTCACACACACCCATACACATACTCACACACACTCACACACACCCATACACATACTCACTCACACTCTCACACACCCATACACATACTCACTCACACACCCACACCCATACACATACTCACACACACTCACACACACCCATACACATACTCACTCACACTCACACACACCCATACACATACTCACACACACTCACACACCCATACACATACTCACTCACACTCACACACCCATACACATACTCACACACACTCACACACACCCATACACATACTCACTCACACTCACACACACCCATACACATACTCACTCACACACACACACCCATACACATACTCACACACACACACACACCCCCATACACATACTCACTCACACTCACACACCCATACACATACTCACACACACTCACACACCCATACACATACTCACACACACACACACACACACACCCATACACTTACTCACACACACACACACCCATACACATACTCACTCACACTCACACACCCATGCACATACTCACACACTCACACACACCCATACACATACTCACACACACACACACACCCATACACATACTCACTCATCCTCACACACACTCACACACACCCATACACATACTCACACACACTCACACACACCCATACACATACTCACTCACACTCACACACCCATACACATACTCACACACTCACACACACCCATACACATACTCACACACACACACACCCATGCACACACTCACTCACACACACCCATACACATACTCACTCACACACACACACACCCATACACATACTCACTCACACTCACACACCCATACACATACTCACTCACACTCACACACACACACATACACATACTCACACACACCCACACCCATACACATACTCACTCACAGACACTCACCCATACACATACTCACTCACACACCCATACACACACTCACTCACACTCACACACCCATACACATACTCACACACACTCACACACCCATACACATACTCACACACACACACACACCCATACACATACTCACACTCACTCACACACCCATACACATACTCACTCACACACTCACACACCCATACACATACTCACTCACACACCCATACACATACTCACTCACACTCACACACACCCATACACATACTCACTCACACTCACACACCCATACACATACTCACTCACACACACCCATACAAATACTCACTCACACACACACACACACCCATACACACTCACACTCACACACCCATACACATACTCACACACACTCACACACCCATACACATACTCACACACACTCACACACCCATACACATACTCACTCACACATACACACCCATACACATACTCACACACACTCACACACACCCATACACATACTCACTCACACACAGACACACCCATACACACACTCACTCACACTCACACACCCATACACATACTCACTCACACACACACACACCCATACACATACTCACTCACACACTCACACACCCATACACATACTCACTCACACACCCATACACATACTCACACACACACACACCCATACACACACTCACTCACACACACCCATACACATACTCACTCACACACACACACACACCCATACACAGACTCACTCACACTCACACACCCATACACATACTCACACACACACACACACCCATACACACACTCACTCACACACACCCATACACATACTCACTCACACACTCACACACACCCATACACATACTCACACACACACACACCCATACACACACTCACTCACACACACCCATACACATACTCACTCACACACACACCCATACACACACTCACTCACACACACCCATACACATACTCACTCACACACACACACACCCATACACATACTCACTCACACTCACACACACCCATACACATACTCACTCACACTCACACACACACCCATACACATACTCACTCACACTCACACACACCCATACACATACTCACTCACACTCACACACACCCATACACATACTCACTCACACTCACACACCTATACACATACTCACTCACACTCACACACCCATACACTTACTCACACACACTCACACACCCATACACATACTCACACACACTCACACACCCATACACATACTCACACACACACACACACCCATACACATACTCACTCACACACACACACCCATACACATACTCACTCACACTCACACACCCATACACATACTCACTCACACTCACACACCCATACACATACTCAC
>NC_092725.1:1595000-1632500 GCF_047496885.1 Scyliorhinus torazame | reverse complement strand
CACACACACCCATACACATACTCACTCACACTCACACACCCATACACATACTCACACACTCACACACACCCATACACATACTCACACACACACACACCCATACACACACTCACTCACACACACCCATACACATACTCACTCACACACACACACACCCATACACATACTCACTCACACACACACCCATACACATACTCACACACACCCACACCCATACACATACTCACTCACACACACTCACCCATACACATACTCACTCACACACACACACACCCATACACACACTCACTCACACTCACACACCCATACACATACTCACACACACTCACACACCCATACACATACTCACACACACACACACACCCATACACATACTCACACTCACTCACACACCCATACACATACTCACTCACACACTCACACACCCATACACATACTCACTCACACACCCATACACATACTCACTCACACTCACACACACCCATACACATACTCACTCACACTCACACACCCATACACATACTCACTCACACACACCCATACAAATACTCACTCACACACACACACACACCCATACACACTCACACTCACACACCCATACACATACTCACACACACTCACACACCCATACACATACTCACACACACTCACACACCCATACACATACTCACTCACACACACACACCCATACACATACTCACACTCACACACACCCATACACATACTCACACACACCCACACCCATACACATACTCACTCACACACACTCACCCATACACATACTCACTCACACACACACACACCCATACACACACTCACTCACACTCACACACCCATACACATACTCACACACACTCACACACCCATACACATACTCACACACACACACACACCCATACACATACTCACACTCACTCACACACCCATACACATACTCACTCACACACTCACACACCCATACACATACTCACTCACACACCCATACACATACTCACTCACACTCACACACACCCATACACATACTCACTCACACTCACACACCCATACACATACTCACTCACACACACCCATACAAATACTCACTCACACACACACACACACCCATACACACTCACACTCACACACCCATACACATACTCACACACACTCACACACCCATACACATACTCACACACACTCACACACCCATACACATACTCACTCACACACACACACCCATACACATACTCACACACACTCACACACACCCATACACATACTCACTCACACACAGACACACCCATACACACACTCACTCACACTCACACACCCATACACATACTCACTCACACACACACACACCCATACACATACTCACTCACACACTCACACACCCATACACATACTCACTCACACACCCATACACATACTCACACACACACACACCCATACACACACTCACTCACACACACCCATACACATACTCACTCACACACACACACACACCCATACACAGACTCACTCACACTCACACACCCATACACATACTCACACACACACACACACCCATACACACACTCACTCACACACACCCATACACATACTCACTCACACACTCACACACACCCATACACATACTCACACACACACACACCCATACACACACTCACTCACACACACCCATACACATACTCACTCACACACACACCCATACACACACTCACTCACACACACCCATACACATACTCACTCACACACACACACACCCATACACATACTCACTCACACACACACCCATACACATACTCACTCACACTCACACACACCCATACACATACTCACTCACACTCACACACACCCATACACATACTCACTCACACTCACACACCTATACACATACTCACTCACACTCACACACCCATACACTTACTCACACACACTCACACACCCATACACATACTCACACACACTCACACACCCATACACATACTCACACACACACACACACCCATACACATACTCACTCACACACACACACCCATACACATACTCACTCACACTCACACACCCATACACATACTCACTCACACTCACACACCCATACACATACTCACACACACACACACACACCCATACACATACTCACACACACTCACACACACCCATACACATACTCACACACACACACACACCCATACACATACTCACTCACACTCACACACCCATACACATACTCACACACACACACACACCCATACACATACTCACACACACTCACACACACCCATACACATACTCACTCACACACACACACACCCATACACATACTCACTCACACTCACACACACCCATACACATACTCACTCACACACTCACACACCCATACACATACTCACTCACACACACACACACCCATACACATACTCACTCACACACACACACACCCATACACATACTCACTCACACACACACACACCCATACACATACTCACTCACACACACACACACCCATACACATACACACACTCACACACACCCATACACATACTCACACACACACACATACTCACTCACACTCACACACCCATACACATACTCACACACACACACACACCCATACACATACTCACACACACACACACACACCCATACACATACTCACTCACTCACTCACACACACCCATACACAGACTCACTCACACTCACACACACCCATACACATACTCACTCACACTCACACACACCCATACACATACTCACTCACACTCACACACCCATACACATACTCACTCACACTCACACACCCATACACACACTCACTCACACTCACACACCCATACACATACTCACTCACACACACACACACACACCATACACATACTCACACACACTCACACACCCATACACATACTCACTCACACTCACACACACCCATACATATACTCACTCACACTCACACACACCCATACACATACTCACTCACACTCACACACCCATACTCATACTCACTCACACTCACACACCCATACACATACTCACTCACACACACTCACACACACTCACACACACCCATACACATACTCACTCACACTCACACACCCATACACATACTCACTCGCACACACACACCCATACTCATACTCACTCACACTCACACACCCATACACATACTCACTCACTCACACTCACACACCCATACACATACTCACTCACACACACTCACACACACCCATACACATACTCACACACACTCACACACCCATACACATACTCACTCACACTCACACACCCATACACACACTCACACACACTCACACACCCATACACATACTCACACACACTCACACACCCATACACATACTCACTCACACTCACACACCCATACACATACTCACTCACACTCACACACACCCATACACATACTCACTCACACACCCATACTCATACTCACTCACACTCACACACACCCATACACATACTCACTCACACTCACACACCCATACACATACTCACACACACACTCACACACCCATACACACACTCACACACACTCACACACCCATACACATACTCACACACACTCACACACCCATACACATACTCACTCACACTCACACACCCATACACATACTCACACACACTCACACACCCATACACACACTCACTCACACACTCACACCCATACACATACTCACACACACTCACACACACCCATACACATACTCACACACACTCACACGCCCATACACATACTCACACACTCACACACACCCAAACACTCACATGAATACTCAACCACGCAGAATCACACACGCTCACATTTGTACCAGAATTCCCACTCAGGGGCACCTACGATTCAATGATAAACTATGATTAATCTAGGACAAAGATTCGGCACCACATCGTGGGCCGAAGGGCCTGGTCGGTGCTGTATTTTCTATGTTCTATGTTCTACACAAACAGACAGACACCCATACACCACACAGCACACACACCCAGACAGGCACAAACAGTCACGCACTCAGAAATGTTCCCAAACACATTCATTCATACACACATGCACAGTTACACACACACACATGCACAGTTACACACACACACATGCACAGTTACACACACAGATGCACACACACAAAAATACACACCCACACCCACATAGACACCCACCCTCACCCCCACACACAAAAATACGCACCCACACACACACCCACACAGAGACCCCCCCCCCACACACAAAGGGACACACCCAGGCACACACAGACGGCATCCAAACACATACTCATACCCACACACAAAAACACACTCACACACACCCACACGCACACCGGCACCCACACCCACACATGCACACCCACACGCACACCCACATAAACACCCACACACACACCCACGAACACACATTAACAAACACACCTACACACATTAACAAACACACATAGACACACTCACAAACAGTCACACACAAACACAGGCATACATTCTTATATATCCACACACACCCACACAGCTCACGCACAGACAGACACAGACACACACACAGGCACCCCTATACACAGAGTAGACACACACACATCCCCATATACTCAATCACTGACACACACCCCGCCCATTAACCCACACAGAAACCTACCCATACTCACGAACACACAGAAACAGCCACTCACACAAACTCAAACATCCACCCACAAACATACGTGGAACATAGAACATCGAACATTACAGCGCAGTCCAGGCCCTTCGGCCCTCGATGTTGCGCCGACCTGTGAAACCACTCTAAAGCTCATCTACACTATTCCCTTATCGTCCATATGTCTATCCAATGACCATTTAAATGCCCTTAGTGATGGCGAGTCCACTACTGTTGCAGGCAGGGCATTCCACGCCCTTACTACTCTCTGAGTAAAGAACCTACCTCTGACGTCTATCCTATATCTATCTCCCCTCAATTTAAAGCTATGTCCCCTCGTGCTAGACATCACCATCCGAGGAAAAAGGCTCTCACTGTCCACCCTATCCAATCCCCTGATCATCTTGTATGCCTCAATTAATTCACCTCTGAACCTTCTTCTCTCCAACGAAAACAACCTCAAGTCCCTCAGCCTTCCCTCATAAGATCTTCTCTCCATACCAGGCAACATCCTGGTAAATCTCCTCTGAACCCTTTCCAATGCTTCCACATCCTTCCTAAAATGCGGCGACCAGAACTGCACGCAATACTCCAAATGCGGCCGCACCAGAGTTTTGTACAGCTGCAACATGACCTCATGGCTCCGAAACTCAATCCACCTACCAATAAAAGCTAACACACCGTACGCCTTCTTAACAACCCTCTCAACCTGAGTGGCAACTTTCAGGGATCGATGTACATGGACACCGAGATCTCTCTGCTCATCCACACTGCCAAGAATCTTACCATTAGACCAGTACTCTGTCTTCCTGTTATTCCTTCCAAAATTAATCACCTCACACTTTTCTGCATTAAACTCCATTTGCTACCTCTCAGCCTAGCTATGCAGCTTATCTATGTCCCTCTGTGACTTGTAACATCCTTCCGCACTGTCCACAACTCCACCGACTTTAGTGTCATCCGCAAATTTACTCACCCATCCTTCTACGCCCTCCTCCCCGTCATTTATAAAAATAACAAACAGGAGTGGCCCCAAAACAGATCCTTGTGGTACACCACTAGTAACTGAACTCCAGTCTGAACATTTCCAATCAACCACCACCCTTTGTCTTCTTCCAGCTAGCCAATTTCTGATCCAAACTGCTAAATCACCCTGAATCCCATGCCTTTGCATTTGCTGCAATATCTTACCATGGGGAATCTTATCAAACGCTTTACTGAAATCCATATACACCACATCAACTGCTTTACCCTCGTCCACATGTTTTGGTCACCTTCTCAAAGAATTAAATAAGGTTTGTGAGGCACGACCTACCCTTCACAAAACGTGTTGACTATGTCTAATCAAATTATTCCTTTCTAGATGATTATACATCCTATCTCTTATAATCCTTTCCAAGACTTTGCCCACAACAGAGGTAAGGCTCACTGGTCTATAGTTACCGGGGTTGTCTCCACTCCCCTTCTTGAACAAGGGGACAGCATTTGCTATCCTCCAGTCTTCTGGCACTATTCCTGTAGACAATGACGACATAAAGATCAAAGCCAAAGGCTCTGCAATCTCCTCCTTAGTTTCCGAGAGAATCCTAGGATTAATCCCATCCGGCCCAGGGGACTTATCTATTTTCACACTTTCCAGAATTGCTAACACCTCCTCCTTATGAACCTCAAGCCCTTGTAGTCTAGTAGCCTGAATCTCAGTATTCTCCTCAACAACATTGTATTTTTCCTGTGTGAATACTGACGAAAAATATTCATTTAGCACCTCTCCTATCTCCTCGGACTCCACACACAACTTCCCACTACTGTCCTTGACTGGCCCTACTCTTACCCTAGTCATTCTTTTATTCCTGACATCCGATAGAAAGATTTTGGGTTTTCTTGATCCTACCTGCCAAAGACTTCTCATGCCCCCTCCTGGCTCTTCTTAGCTCTCTCTTTAGGTCCTTCCTAGCTAACTTGTAACTCTCAAGTGCCCGAACTGAACCTTCATGTCTCATCTTTACATTAGCCTCCTTCTTCCTCTTGACAAGTGATTCAACTACTTTCGTAAACCACGGTTCCCTTGCTCAACCACTTCCTCCCTGCCTGACAGGTACATACTTATCAAGGACACGCAGTAGCTGTTCCTTCAACAAGCTCCACATTTCCATTGTGCCCATCCCCTACAGTTTTCCTTTCCATCCGATGCATCCTAAGCCTTGCCTAATCGCATCATAATTGCCTTTCCCCCCAGATATAACTCTTGCCCTGCGGTATATACCTATACCTTTCCGTCGCTAAAGTAAACGTAACCGAATTGTGGTCACTATCACCAAAGTGCTCACCTACCTCCAAATCTAACACCTGTCCTGGTTCATTACCCAGTACCAAATCCAATACGGCCTCGCCTCTCGTTGGCCTATCTACATACTGTGTCAGGAAACCCTCCTGCACACATTGGACAAAAACGGACCCATCTAAAGTACTCGAACTATAGCATTTCCTGTCAATATTTGGAAAGTCAAAGTCCCCCATAACAACTACCCTGTTGCCTTCGCTCCTATCCAGAATCATCTTTGCAATCCTTTCCTCTACATCTCTGGAACTTTTCGGAGGCCTATAGAAAACCCCTAACAGGGTGACCTCTCCTTTCCTGTTTCTAGCCTCAGCCCATACTACCTCAGTAGACGAGTCCTCATCAAACGTCCTTTTTGCCACCGTAATACTGTCCTTGACTAACAAAGTAAGACGTTTTACAACACCAGGTTAAAGTCCAACAGGTTTGTTTCGATGTCACTAGCTTTCGGAGCGCTGCTCCTTCCTCAGGTGAATGAAGAGGTATGTTCCAGAAACATATATATAGACAGATTCAAAGATGCCAGACAATGCTTGGAATGTGAGCATTAGCAGGTGATTAAATCTTTACAGATCCAGAGATGGGGTAACCCCAGGTTAAAGAGGTGTGAATTGTCTCAAGCCAGGACAGTTGGTAGGATTTCGCAGGCCAGATGGTGGGGGATGAATGTAATGCGACATGAATCCCAGGTCCCGGTAGAGGCCGCACTCATGTGTGCGGAACTTGACTATAAGCTTCTGCTCGGCGATTCTGCGTTGTCGCGCGTCCTGAAGGCCGCCTTGGAGAACGCTTACCCGGAGATCAGAGGCTGAGTGCCCTTGACTGCTGAAGTGTTCCCTGACTGGAAGGGAACATTCCTGCCTGGTGATTGTTGCGCGATGTCCGTTCATTCGTTGTCGCAGCGTCTGCATGGTCTCGCCAATGTACCACGCTTCGGGGCATCCTTTCCTGCAGCGTATGAGGTAGACAACGTCGGCCGAGTCGCACGAGAACGTACCGTGTACCTGGTGGGTGGTGTTCTCACGTGTAATAGTGGTATCCATGTCGATGATCTGGCACGTCTTGCAGAGATTACCATGACAGGGTTGTGTGGTGTCGTGGTCACTGTTCTGAAGACTGGGTAGTTTGCTGCAAACAATGGTTTGTTTGAGGTTGCGCGGTTTTTTGAAGGCAAGTAGTGGGGGTGTGGGGACGACCTTGGCAAGATGTTCATCGTCATCAATGACGTGTTGAAGGCTGTGAAGAAGATGATGTAGTTTCTCCGCTCCGGGGAAGTACTGGACGACGAAGGGTATTCTGTCGGTTGTGTCCCATGTTTGTCTTCTGAGGAGGTCGGTGCGGTTTTTTGCTGTGGCGCGTTGGAACTGTCGATCGATGAGTTGAGCGCCATATCCCGTTCGTACGAGGGCATCTTTCAGCGTCTGTAGATGTCTGTTACGCTCCTTATACTTCGGGTATAAGAAGAAGGCCCCGAGAGAGAATCGCTCTCTTGGACGTGGCTCTCAAAGCGGAGAGACCCGTCCACCAGCTGCACCAGAAGCAAGTCAGTCCAAGGTCAACGCTCGCTACCAGAGTGACGACCTTAGCTGTTCCCCTTCACCACTTCGACCCCAGCAGCCTCAGAACCGAACAACGCCCACTGTTCCTGACTGAGCGGGCGCCCGAAGCTAAGTATAGGCGTTAGCAGTAGTGATAGTTTAGTCTGTAGTATTTTGTGCATGAGTAGATATTGCTGCGTGTGTAAATAAATAGTATTGCCTTTGAACTAACTAACTGGTGTACCGACTCTTTGATCAGTATTCGGGTTTGAACCTTGTGGCGGTATCGAAAGATACCTGGCGACTCTAAAGCAAACATAATTAGAATTAAGGAAGGCGATCATATTGACCGCCATATTCAGAGCCAACCAAAGAGAGCAACATTTACTGGCGTCATCTGACGGGATTCGACCTAGAAGTGGCCTAGTCACTCCGAGAGAACCCAAATTTGAACTGGAATCCAATTGGAGACAGAAAAACCACAGTGTAAGAATGATACTGATCAAATGTTGGTAAGACAGGAAACCGAACAACAAGTCGAGCGGTTGCAGAAACAGTGCAATGATTTGAAAGCAGCCCTACGAGCACTCCACACTTCCACAACGGAACAAAGGCAGAGCTCGGTAGATCACGCAAAGTGCCGGAAGCAAATTGCAGAATTGCAATCTCTACTTTCTGTTCAGAATGGGTTTCAGAACACGTTTGGACCCCAGTTAGACCAGGAAAACGGCCCCGATTGGCAGGAGTTAAATGAGACTGCCCACAGATATGTACATGGGACATGTACACAGGACAAACCCCAGAAACAAAAGCACCCCAACCCTGCACAAGCAGAACACCCCCCCCCATGAACCCTGTGACCACACAGCGCAGGGCCACAACAGAAGGAGACTCAGACTTCCTATACACTACCCCCGTTAACCGTCACCCAATTAAGAGATGCGTGTGATAAAATTACACCGTTCCTACCCACATCTGACCCCCACCAGGTCTTTGCAAGGGTAAAACAGCAGGTTACCATGTACGGCCTTGATGGAAAGGAGCAAGTGAAGCTCACAGTTTTAAGCCTCGACCCTTCAGTCGTGGCAGCCCTTCCCGACCCACAGAATGTAGGAGGAGGCACACTCCAAGAAATGCACACAGCGATCCTAGATGCGATCGGCTTTAACAAAGGAGGCCCCGTAGAAGGCCTAAACAAGTGTAGGCAAAAGAAAACAGAGCACCCCACAGCATTTGGTGGATACATTTCACAGCGGTGGTCGGAGAGTTAGCCCGCGCCCATTTGTCCCCGGATAATATGGCCAAATGGACTTGCATCCTAGTTTCTCACGCGACAGACGCAGGACAGAGAACTTGCCCAAATTACGACCCCTCAGACGAGGCCCACAATGAAAAATGGGTTTTGAAGAGATTGTCCCGCTCTTGGGAACAGTCCATCCAAGGCAAAACCGCATTTGTTAAAGCAGAGGAAGAGCAGGCAGACATGCATCCAGTTAGGACGTACCAGAACCCCGCATGGATAAATGAGGGCAGGAACGGCCCACAGCAAACCAAATCCCAGGATTGTTATAATTGCGGCCAATTAGGACATTACACACGAGAATGTCAAGCGCCCCCGAAACAGCAACAAAATCAGCGCACCAATGCCCTCCCCCCCGCCCCCCCACACCCCCCCCCGAACCAGCGACGTCACCAACAGCCCAACCCCCCCCCCCCACCTAGGGAACGATACCCAAGGGAGCAATGCAGCAGAGAGCCTGCTCCACCTTATGTGCCCCAGGGGTCATGTTACAACTGTGAGCAGCCAGGACACTTCGCCCGAGATTGCAGGAGACCCCCACCAGCTAGACTAGCCCCCAGATATGAAAGCGAACACCACCCACAGCAGCTACAAGGTCCCAGCTGCCCCATGCAAACTGGGAGCGCTTACCCACCACTTCTCATGGCAGCGTTACCTCAGCAAGGCCACTTCATTTTTGTTTTTCTCCTCCTTCCCCTCTTTTTCGGTCACGCTACACTGACTCCATATGCTAATTACACCCCAAGCCAAATGTGATTTACGGTGTTTTTCTTTCTGATGGAGCCTGCCTGATTTTGTTATTTTAGTTCGTTATTTTTAAATGTTGAATGTTTGTTTGTTCATTTAATGTTTTCATGGCCCCACACCACCTCTCTTTTAACGCCCAATGGCAGTTAGAGGAACTAGTTTTCCCGCAGACAAGCGATCATAGCTACTCTTCTGCTTTGAAGGTAGAAGTTAGCAACAAATGCAGCCCCCACGACGACCACAAATTCTTACCGTTCTTGCCGGTCGCTCAGGCAGTGGAGAAACGGCACTGGTCCCTGCCCTGCCTGAGGACCCCCCTCTGGTCAGCTACGCTCGGGTAGCGCACATACGGCACTGGTCACCGTCCTACCCGGGGATTCCACCCATTCTTACCCGCCGCGGCCCATACGCACCGCATTTTGGCTCTTCAAGTTCAAAACTCTTTTGTTTCTTTATGGCAACCCTTAGGTTGCTTCCAGGTGCTATTTACATCCTCAAACACTAGGATGGTAGATCGCACCGGCTGCGAGATGGCTCGCTCTGTGTCAATACTTTTCTCGGATATCTTGTCCCAAATATTTGGTTTCAAACAAAAATGAGGGAGTCACAGATGGTGACCAATTATAATGGGTGATTGGCCATAAAGGACAGACAGACAGACACACGAGATCTTAAACAAGATAATAACAGAAATTATGCTTGTGTCCATAGAACTCGGGAATCTCAGGAAGCTCAGAAGAAGAAAGAAGACAGAAGTTCCATCTACCGTTGGATCTGAGCAGGATCGCTCCAGTTGCGCACGGACGCGACCCCCCTGACCCCTACCACGCAGTCCGTGAATGTTTCCCACCCCTGCCAGCCCGAGATAGTTACCGATACACCGACCTGGTGTGACAAGTCCATCACCTGGTATTCCCTGTGCTACGTTGTGGAAGCACTGTTAGTCCTGGCGATACTCTGCAGTGTCATCCAGACCCTTAGACTCAGGAAATGGCGGAGGAAAGCCTCCCGCACTCCGGTATACACCCTCAGATCCCCTATTTTCGGACTTCAACAAACCCCGCAACCCCTTTAAGTGAATTAAAGCACACCCGTTTTTGTGTGTGCTCGTTCGTTTTAATAAAGAAATGTAAACCTCTGTGCTTGACTGTCAAGCCAGAGGGACCTGTGTTGCTGCTATTGTACAGTTTAAAATGCTGCAAATTATTTTGATTGATTGAGGATAGTTTAGTTAAGGACAGTTCGAGGTTCCAGTTTTTTATTTTGTAATGCATGCCTGAATGTCATAGTGCCCCGTAGAATTTTATAATGATGTGTGTACCTAAAATAATTTCGGTAAAAGTTGCAATTCATAGGACAGAGCAGTGTAGAGCATGTCAGTGCCTGTGGGTGCCCGACTTAGGAGGAGAACGAAGACAACGTGGTTATTTGATCCTTCACGCTACGCGTTGAGGATCACAAGGAGGGTGTGCAGCCATTTGCAAAGATTGCAGGGAAACATGGACAATGTTAAGAAAGCAAGCAGGCACAGAGCCTGTCTGCATATTGGAGCCGCAGCTCCCAGACGAGACTGAAACTGTCGGCCCATTAGCATATGGATGGCCCATCTCCGGGTACAAAGGAAGATATTTAAGTAACCTATTTGGCCCCAGACCTCGCGGCTCCAGTTCCCTAAACCGAAAGCAGAAAACGAAGCAAGGCCAACGGCCACGCTCAGCCATCAGGGCACCCACCCCTTTATTGGTCAGGATCAATGTGAATGACCAAGAAACGGCCCAATTGATTGGGGCCAAGTTCAAGGCCCGCCCAAAAGCACGCGAAGCCCCTTCGGGTATAAGAAGAAGGCCCCGAGAGAGAATCGCTCTCTTGGAATCATCTCTCAAAGCGGAGAGACCCGTCCACCAGCTGCACCGGAAGCAAGTAAGTCCAAGGTCAACGCTCGCTTCCAGACGGACGACCTTAACTGTTCCCCTTCACCACTTCGACCCCAGCAGCCTCAGAACCGAACAACGGCCATTGTTTCTCTGACTGAGTGGGCGCCCGAAGCTTTTAGTCTGTAGTATTTTGTGCATGAGTAGATATTGCTGTGTCTGTAAATAAATAGCATTGATTTTGAACTAACTAACTGGTGTACCGACTCTTTGATCAGTATTCGGGTTTGAACCTTGTGGTGGTATCGAAAGATACCTGGCGACTCTCGGGCAAACGTAATTAGAATTAAGGAAGGCGACCGTGTTGACCGTCATATTTAGAAACAACCAAAGAGAGTAACAGTGAGCACAGTAGGAAGTCTCACAACACGAGGTTAAAGTCCAACAGGTTTGTTTCGAATCACTAGCTTTCGGAGCACAGCTCCTTCCTCAGTCAAATAGGTGATTTAGAGTTGGGGACCAAGGGCAATGTGTCCACGTTTGCAGACGGTACTAATATAAGTGGTAAAGCAAGAAGTGTGGAGGCTACTGGAAGTCCGCAGAGGGATTTGGATAGGCTAAGTGAATGGGCTAGGGTCTGGCAGATGCAATACAATGTTGACAAATGTGAGGTTATCCATTTTGGTAGGAATAACAGCAAAAGGGGTTATTGTTTAAATGATAAAATATTAAAACATGCCGCTGTGCAGAGAGACCTGGGTGTGCTAGTGCATGGGTCACAAAACGTTGGTTTACAGGACTGAAAGGCCATTCGGCCCATCTCGACTGTGCAGGTCAAAAACAACCACCAAAGTGTTTTGATCCCACTTTCTGACACTCGGCTAATAGCATGTCTGTCTAGAAAATAAATGACTTTCGCATTTGTTCGTGAAAATCTTCTCTTTTATCCTCATATCAATGATCCCCCCTAACTGGAAGCATCTTTTTAAGTTTAACTTGTGCGATGAATCTCTTTAATCACAGCTCAAGAGGAACATTTTGGCAAAGTACCGAACATGATGACCCTTCGGCGATGAAATTGCCATTGTTGGATTATTTTGGCTGTTTATCGTCAGCCACAGGTCAAGGTGACGATACAGCCTTCTGCAGCATTAAAGAACTTCAATTGTGAGGGAAAACACAAGAATATCATTGAATGATCCAGTTGGCTTGGAATTAAGGTGGATTTTCCGGCTCTGGATCTGACATTTGCCACACGAGGATCGTCCCATTCACCAATTCAGGGTCCGCCCTTTATAACTCGGTGTCTGCATCACACCTTGTTGAACATTAATGAGCAGTCATTTAGCTCGCCAGGAGAAAGATATAAATTGTGGGCAGAATTTTCAAAGGCATGGATTTGGCGCATTTTCGTTTTCCTGATATTCTTCTTGCTCGAGAATGCGAGCTCAGGAGAACGTTCTTTTGGAACGGGTGCTACAAGGATCTGATGGGACGTTACTGTGGCCCATGTAACATCATTCCCTCTGCCATGCTGATGAAAACCCCTCGAGAATGGCTTAAAACCGCAATCCGAAAGAAAAGCAAAAATAATACCATCCCCTGATCCAACTGGCTCAGAATTAAACATTGGCTGTTCCAATTTGGGATAGGTTAATGCTAGACCTACAAGCTTGGAGGTTGTGCCCATTAGACCTGCTATGTGACCATAAATAGCAGAATAATACCCAAACACAAGCGGTTGCCTCAACCACCCGTCCATACGTTATTCGTTCACAAGCGCCAAATAAAGCGTTGAACCTTTCTGTCCGGGAAAGTCAAACGTGCGCCGAGGAAAATTTGTGGAAATTAGGTTTGCCGTCATAATTATGATATATTGGTGATAAGAAGGAAGCATGCATATTTATTATTATGTTCGGAAAATGGATGTTAGCTATGAGGAGCGGTTGAATAAACTCGGTTTGTTCTCACTGGAACGACGGAGGTTGAGGGGAGACCTGATAGAGGTATACAAAATTATGAGGGGCATAGACAGAGTGGATAGTCAGAGGCTTTTCCCCGGGGTAGAGGGGTCAATTACTAGGGGCATAGGTTTAAGGTGAGAGGGGCAAGGTTTAGAGTAGATGTACGAGGCAAGTTTTTTACACAGAGGGTAGTGGGTGCCTGGAACTCGCTACCGGAGGAGGTGGTGGAAGCAGGGACGATAGTGACATTTAAGGGGCATCTTGACAAATGCATGAATAGGATGGGAATAGAGGGATACGGACCCAGGAAGTGTAGAAGATTGTAGTTTAGTGGGGCAGCATGGTCGGCACGAGCTTGGAGGGCCGAAGGGCCTGTTCCTGTGCTGTACATTTCTTTGTTCTTTGTTCTGATAATAATGTGGGAAAGAAATAATTGAACATTTGGAAAATAAACCATGCTTTTCACTTGAAGCAAGCAGATGTATGAAAACCGTTCAGATCGCCAAGGGTGAGCACACAGGGCCCCCTGTGGGAAGGATTTATTGCAGCTTTGCTGTTGCACTGGCCCGAAATCTTCAGCAACGGCTGGAAATGCAGAATAACCCTGGTCAGATTAAATGTTCCGGAAGCGGAAGTGGTAGAGAAACGGTAGCCAGCAGATATTCCTCACTTTGCTCCCAAGATTTATTTCCCTACCATCTGTCAGCATGCTTACCCCGTCCATTGCTAATTGAACACTGGGTATAAAGTATCTTGTTCTGCACAAAGATCTAAAGTTTATCAAAGCGTCCACAGCAATGTTGCCCTTGAGCCTCGGGGCAGAGTGTTCCCTTGCAGGGAACACAAGAACTGCCCTCTCACTCATGAAAGAAATGGTCATCACTTTAAATGGACGCACCCACGCAAAGCAAAATAAACAGTTAGTGGTCTTGGGGAATTCGTGTCAGCGTCAATATTGGCAATTACCAGCTGTGGATTTCAGAATCATGACTTGATTTGATTTATTATTGTCACATGTATTAGTATGCAGTGAAAAGGATTGTTTCTTGCATGCTGTACAAACAATGCATACCGTACATAGGGAAGGACGGAGAGACTGCAGAATATAATGTTACAGTCATAAAGAGTTAGAATGAAGTTTTAGTTTCATGATGTTAATTTTATTGCTAACTAGAGAGTTGAATTCTGCATTGAAGACTGGACATAAAAGTATTTGGGATTATTTGAGGCCAGTACAGGAATAGTGAGTTCTTTTTTTTGAAACATGCTGAAGACGAGGAAATATTTGACCCCCGCCCCCTCTCCGGGTTCGCTCCTTTCTAGAAAGCCGTTCTGTGGCTCTCTGAGTGCAACTTGCTGCTTCTTCCGTTTGCCCTGACACCAAAAGGTGCCGGTGGCGAGTGTGTCTTTTTTCACATTCGCCGCTTTAATGTGGCCGAGGACAGGTTGGGATGCAGTCAGACTTTGTCAAAGAGCTTTTGTCTGCGCGAAGGCGAGCTGGCTTTGTGAAGGAACTCTCTCACTGAAAGCACTCCTGTATCATCCCGTGGGCGTTTGTGCAACGTTGTAAATGCCGCTATTTAACATTTCAGCTGCATTTCTCCAATGCTACACTTGGCAATGCGAACGTAACTGAACAATGCAGTTTAGCTTTTCGAAACCAAGACTGATTTCGGAATTCAGTTCGAAGACAGTCACGTGACAGCGGGGGGTGGAGTCACACGGTATTTCTAAAAAGGCATCTCGAATTGCCAGGAAGCCGCCTGGTTTACTGATGTCCCCTCGGTCATTGCCTGCTCTGTCCAAATTAGAACCACAGAATCCCTAATCCCAGAAGGAGGCCATTCTGCCCATTGAGCCTCCACCGACCCTTCCACAGAGCACTCCACATAAGCCGACTCCCCGCCCTATCCCCGCGCATTGCCCGTGACCCGATCCACTCTACCGGAATTGAGCCCGTGTCCCTGACGCTGTGAGGCAGCAGTGCTCACCACTATGGTACCGTGCTCACCACTATGGTAGCATGCTCACCACTGTGGCACCGTGCTAACCACTATGGCACCGTGCTAAGCAATATGGTACCGTGCTAACCACTATGGCACCTTGCTAACCACTATGGTACCGTGCTCACCACTATGGCACCGTGCTAATCACTATGGCACCGTGCTAAGCACTAGGGTACCGTGCTCACCACTGTGGCACCGTGCTAACCACTGTGGCACCGTGCTAACCACTATGGTACCGTGCTCACCACTGTGGCACCGTGCTAACCACTATGGTACCGTGCTCACCACTATGGCACCGTGCTAAGCACTAGGGTACCGTGCTCACCACTGTGGCACCGTGCTAACCACTATGGCACCGTGCTAACCACTATGGTACCGTGCTAACCACTATGGTACCGTGCTAACCACTGTGGTACCATGCTAACCACTGTGGCACCGTGCTAACCACTATGGTACCGTGCTCACCACTATGGTACCGTGCTAACCACTGTGGTACCGTGCTAACCACTATGGCACCGTGCTCACCACTGTGGCACCATGCTAACCACTATGGCACCGTGCTAACCACTATGGCACTGTGCTAACCACTATGGTACCGTGCTAACCACTGTGGCACCGTGCTAACCACTATGGTACCGTGCTAACCACTATGGTACCTTGCTAACCACTATGGTACCGTGCTCACCACTGTGGTACCGTGCTAACCACTGTGGCACCGTGCTAACCACTATGGTACCATGCTAACCACTATGGTACCGTGCTCACCACTGTGGTACCGTGCTCACCACTGTGGCACCGTGCTAACCACTATGGTACCGTGCTCACCACTGTGGTACCGTGCTCACCACTGTGGTACCGTGCTAACCACTGTGGTACCGTGCTAACCACTGTGGCACTGTGCTAACCACTATGGTACCGTGCTAACCACTATGGTACCGTACTCACCACTGTGGTACCGTGCTAACCACTGTGGCACCGTGCTAACCACTATGGTACCGTGCTCACCACTGTGGCACCGTGCTAACCACTGTGGCACCGTGCTAACCACTGTGGCACCGTGCTAACCACTATGGTACCGTGCTCACCACTGTGGTACCGTGCTAACCACTGTGGCACCGTGCTAACCACTGTGGCACCGTGCTAACCACTATGGTACCGTGCTCACCACTGTGGCACCGTGCTAACCACTATGGTACCGTGCTAACCACTGTGGCACCGTGCTAACCACTATGGTACCGTGCTAACCACTATGGCACCGTGCTAACCACTATGGTACCGTGCTAACCACTATGGTGCCGTGCTGACCACTATGGCACCGTGCTAACCACTATGGTACCGTGCTAACCACTATGGCACCGTGCTAACCACTATGGTGCCGTGCTAACCACTATGGCACCGTGCTAACCACTATGGTACCGTGCTAACCACTATGGTACCGTGCTAACCACTGTGGCACCGTGCTAACCACTATGGCACTGTGCTAACCACTGTGGTACCGTGCTAACCACTATGGTACCGTGCTAACCACTATGGTACCGTGCTAACCACTATGGCACCGTGCTAACCACTATGGTACCGTGCTAACCACTATGGTACCGTGCTAACCACTATGGTACCGTGCTCACCACTGTGGCACCGTGCTAAGCACTATGGCACTGTGCTCACCACTGTGGCACCGTGTTCACCACTGTGGCACCGTGCTAACCACTGTGGCACCGTGCTAACCACTATGGTACCGTGCTCACCACTGTGGTACCGTGCTAACCACTGTGGCACCGTGCTAACCACTATGGTACTGTGCTCACCACTGTGGCACCGTGCTAACCACTATGGTACCGTGCTAACCACTGTGGCACCGTGCTAACCACTATGGTACCGTGCTAACCACTATGGCACCGTGCTAACCACTATGGTGCCGTGCTAACCACTGTGGCACCGTGCTAACCACTATGGTACCGTGCTAACCACTATGGTACCGTGCTGACCACTATGGCACCGTGCTAACCACTGTGGTACCGTGCTAACCACTGTGGCACCGTGCTAACCACTATGGTACCGTGCTAACCACTATGGTACCGTGCTGACTACTAGGGTACCGTGCTAACCACTATGGTACCGTGCTAACCACTATGGTACCGTGCTAACCACTATGGCACCGTGCTAACCACTATGGTACCGTGCTAACCACTATGGTACCGTGCTAACCACTATGGTACCGTGCTCACCACTGTGGCACCGTGCTAAGCACTATGGCACTGTGCTCACCACTGTGGCACCGTGCTAACCACTGTGGCACCGTGCTAACCACTATGGTACCGTGCTCACCACTATGGTACCGTGCTAACCACTATGGTACCGTGCTAACCACTATGGCACCGTGCTAACCACTATGGCACCGTGCTCACCACTGTGGCACCGTGCTAACCACTATGGTACCGTGCTCACCACTATGGTACCGTGCTAACCACTATGGTACCGTGCTAACCACTATGGTACCGTGCTCACCACTGTGGCACCGTGCTAAGCACTATGGCACTGTGCTCACCACTGTGGCACCGTGCTAACCACTGTGGCACCGTGCTAACCACTATGGTACCGTGCTCACCACTATGGTACCGTGCTAACCACTATGGTACCGTGCTAACCACTATGGCACCGTGCTAACCACTATGGCACCGTGCTCACCACTGTGGCACCGTGCTCACCACTGTGGCACCGTGCTAACCACTGTGGTACCGTGCTAACCACTATGGCACCGTGCTAACCACTATGGCACCGTGCTCACCACTGTGGCACCGTGCTCACCACTGTGGCACCGTGCTAACCACTGTGGCACCGTGCTAACCACTATGGCACCGTGCTCACCACTGTGGCACCGTGCTCACCACTGTGGCACCGTGCTCACCACTGTGGCACCGTGCTAACCACTATGGCACCGTGCTAACCACTATGGCACCGTGCTCACCACTGTGGCACCGTGCTCACCACTGTGGCACCGTGCTCACCACTGTGGCACCGTGCTAACCACTGTGGCACCGTGCTAACCACTGTGGCACCGTGCTCACCACTATGGTACCGTGCCGCCCACAAAGCCAGGACAGATATTTCACTTGTATCTGAGGGTATTTCTAAATACTTAGCCACGACTGTGTGTTTAATGATCCATTGCCAATTCAGCGTTCATTATAAATGTCAATTTCCAGTTGTTCAAGTCACCCTGAAGTAAACAAAACAACAATGTTCCCCTTGGAATACGCGGTGGAATACTCCCAAATCTACGCGTTCAATTGACCAATCAGTGAGCAAGAATTAATTCCTGTTGTACTCAAGTCCCTTTGTGGTGAATATCAAAACTGCAGACATGAGCAGCATTATGTAGCTAAATCATTCACAGATATCAATAGGAGCCGTGAACCCAGCAATAATCTATGTATTCAGCAACAGGAGCAGCTGGTCAGCAATCCTCTATGTTTTATACCCTTCTGCAGTGGACTGGCGATCATCTTCACAACAACACACTCCACTGTATCTGACAAACAAAAAAAATTGTTTACCACATTTATTTTCCACCTTTCTGTTATCGCTGGTAGCCATGAGGTGGAGATGCCAGCGCTGGAGTGGGGTGGGCACAGTAAGAAATCTCCCAACACCAGGTTGGGTTAGGGTTCCTCTTTCGCCCAGTCTCTTGGCTATATTGTTCTTCTTCTGTCCGAGTATCCTAATCTATCGGAATATTTTGGTAGTGTGATGCACTTTCCTCTTCATTTTATTAACAAATATTCTCTGACATGGGCCTTTAGTGTGCTGGTGTTTCTACCACTTCCGTCTCCTCGCTCTCCTGGACACTCAATAATTTTTTCCGACGTATGCAGTGGGCCTGTGCAATGGACTAGATTCTTATGACAGCATGATATGGTCATTGTGAGCTCTGTGGAGAGGGAGAATGAGACAGAGAGTTGCGATTTTGAAATGAAAAATGCTTTTTGTCACAAGCAGGCTTCAAACGAAGTTACTGTGAAAAGCCCCTGGTCGCCACATTCCGGCGCCTGCTCGGGGAGGCTGGTACGGGAATTGAACCGTGCTGGTGGCCTGCTTTCAAAGCCAGCGATTTAGCCCTGTGCTAAACCAGCCCCCTATTCAAGCTAAATTAGGTACGCCTAACATAGAGGTGAAATATACCATAAATAGCAAAAGTCTTTGGAATATACAAAAGTCAGAGAGATCTGGGCGTACATGTCCACAGATCATTGAAGGTGGCAACACAAGTGGACAAGGTAGTCAAGAAAGCTTGCCCTCATTGGACGGGGCATCGAGTATACAAACTGGCAAGTCGTGCTGCTGTTGTATAGAACCTTGGTACGGCAGTGCTTGGAATATTGCGCACAATTCTGGTCGCCACACTACCAGAAGGATGTGGAGGCTTTGGAGAGGGTGCAGAGGAGGTTTACCAGGATGTTGCCTGGTCTGGAGGGTGTTCGCTATGTGGAGAGGTTGAATAAACACGGACTGTTTTCATTAGAAAGCCGGAGGTTGAGGGGTGACCTGATAGAGGTCCACACAATTATGAGGGGCATAGATAGAGTGGATGGGCAGGCACTCTTTCCCAGGGTGGAGGGGCCAGTCACCAGGGGGCACAAGTTAAAAGTCGTGGGGCAACGTTTATAGGAGATGTTTTTTACGCCGAGGGTGGTGAGTGCCTGGAACGCGGTGCCGGGGGGATTGTGGAAACAGATACATTAACGGTGTTCCAAAGGCACCTTGACAAACACATGGACAGAATGGGAATATAGGTATACAACACAAGAAAGTGCTGAGGGTTTTGGCCAAGGGTGGTATCATCGGGTACAGGCTTCGAGGGCCGAAGGGCCTGTTTCTGTGCTGTATTGTTCTTTGGTCTTTGAAATGGTGTCGTTGCTGTGAAATAAATGTCGACTAGCACAAGAATAGAATGAGCAATGACTGAACCAAACTTGTTCTAGATGCCTACTATGGGTAAGCCAGTCAAGTAAATTCGCTGACTAAATATTCTCAAGTTCTATGAGAAAACTTCATTAAATTATAACCCCATTTCTTTGAATAATATGTTGGAACATTTAGATGAAACTGCAATTGCAGAACGAGCCTCACTTTGCTCTAATGTTAGGCACCTCAAAACAGATGTGAAAAGATGGTGAGAAATGTACCAAGTCCTGGTGTTGGGCTTCATCTCTGGTCGGATTTCCGGGAACGGGGCGGTCTGCACCATGGCTGACGGAACGACATGAGTGCTGAAGCCAAGTGAAGACTGAGACCCAGGATGCATGGACATCGGGATGGATACTTGAATGTGTCGATACATAGTGGGGCAAATAAATAAAACTAACAGGATGTTCTTGTATTCCAGATTTTGAAAGCAAGACACTGGTGGAGACTTGGGAAGAAAGAGAGAGAGGGAAAGTGTGAGAGAGAAAGAGTGTGTCAGAGAGAGAGAGAGAGAGAGAGAAAAAAATTCTTTTTGTGTCGACTATGTACGTACTGTGTACGTTCCCTTGGCGACAGAAACATGCTTTCCACTCAGGGACATGTGACAATAAATCAAATCAAATGAAGAGTGAGCGGGAAATGGAGAGAAATAAGGAGAAAGAAAGGGAGAGAGAGGGAAAGAGTGCGAGAGAAAGTGAGAGGAAATGAGAGAGAGAGGAAGTGAGAGAGAGAGAGAAAGAGTGAGAGAGAAAGGGAGTGAGAGAGAGTGCGAGAGAAAGTGAGAGGGAGAGAGGGCGAGAGAAAGTGAGAGGAAGTGAGAGAGAAATAAAGAGAACGAGAGAGAGAGTGAGAGAAAGTGAGAGAGAAAGTGAGAGAGAGAAAGTGAGAGGAAGTGAGAGAGGGAAAGAGAGCGAGAGAGAAAGAGAGCGAGAGAGAAAGAGTGAGAGAGAAAGAGTGCGATAGAAAGTGAGAAGGAGTGAGAGAGAGACGGAGAGCGAGATAGAAATAGAGAGAGAGAAAGAGTGTGAGAGAAAGTGAGAGGAAGTGAGAGAGAGAGGAAGTGAGAGAGAGAGAAAGAGTGAGAGAGAAAGGGAGTGAGAGAGAGTGCGAGAGAAAGTGAGAGGGAGAGAGTGCGAGAGAAAGTGAGAGGAAGTGAGAGAGAAAGAAAGAGAATGAGAGAGAGAGTGAGAGAGAAAGTGAGAGAGAAAGTGAGAGAGAGAAAGTGAGAGGAAGTGAGAGAGGGAAAGAGAGCGAGAGAGAAAGAGAGCGAGAGAGAAAGAGTGAGAGAGAAAGAGTGCGAGAGAAAGTGAGAAGAAGTGAGAGAGAGAGACGGACAGCGAAATAGAAAGGGAGAGAGAGAAAGAGAGAGAAAGAGTAAGAGAGAAAGTGAGAGAGAGATAAAGAGTGAGAGAGAAAGAGTGAGAGATACAGACAGATCGAAACAGAGACAGACGGGGAGGCTGTCATAGACAGAGAAAAGAGGATTTTTGGGGTGGGCGTGAGATTATACTGTGTGGTAGATGGTCCCTGAGGAGCGTCCCATACTGTTTACAATCAGTGTATTGTGTACTAATCTTTCATGAACCAAGTCAATATATCGTTATATTGATAATACTTTGTTAAACTGTGTATTTTACATCAATTACAGTTGCTTCTAACGATGATAAATGTTTTCGAAGAGTTTCGTTTGTCTAATATGCATTTGCCCGCAGAGACATTGCAGGAAATATAGAGTACTAAACCATCAGTAAGAATACATATAATGTACAGAAATAAAACCTGATTTTATTCATTTCACGAGGGAAAAAGCACATTAAATAAATTGAAACCAGTTATCCACATGGGAAGGTCCAACAGCACATTTGTCTGATGTTTCTACCCATATCTGCTTACTTTCTCAATTACAATTCGCTTCCTTTTAACTTAGAGGCAAGACTTAAGAACAATAGAACAGTTAATTAAGCGAGGCAATGTATCAATTAGTTTTATTTATGAATATGGAACACAGAAATGACTCAGTTCAGATACAATCCCCGTTAACTTTGCATTTGAAAATTGAATTATTATCGTTGTTCCTTATCGACAGCCTGACCAATTATAACACCATGATCTCATTGGTAACGACCGTAATTCATGTCGTTTCTGCTCCTTTTTAAGCTTGTTCTCAGGAAACAGCTGTGGAAAACTTTCAACAAGCGAGTCAGAGATGCAAGAGGAACAAGTAATTGCTGGAACAGCGTGCGCGTTTGTCAGAAATATGATTCATCGCTCCCTTCTTTAGGGTATCAGTGAGTGTGAGTTATAGATTATCATAGAATTTACAGTGCAGGGGGAGGACATTCGGCCCATCGAGTCTGCACCGGCTCTTGGAAAGAGCACCCTACCCAAGGTCAACACCTCCATCCTATCCCCATAACCCAGTAACCCCACCCAACACTAAGGGCAATTTTGGACACTAAGGGTAATTTATCACGGCCAATCCACCTAACCTGCACATCTTTGGACTGTGGGAGGAAACCGGAGCACCCGGAGGAAACCCACGCACACACGGGGAGGATGTGCAGACTCCGCACAGACAGTGACCCAAGCCGGAATCAAACCTGGGACCCTGGAGCTGTGAAGCAATTGTGCTATCCACAATGTTACCGTGCTGCCCTCGCGTTCTTTGTCTTTGCAGCCCAGACAGTGGCATTGACTTATAAAACAAAATAAATATTTACTACCTGAGTCAACATTCCTAAATAGTTAATTGCAAAAATAGGCGTTAGACCACAGCCTTGCTAATCTGCATATTTCAGTTCTTTAATGAATTCCCATGACCCACTATTGGAGAGGACAGATACTTGGATCCTGGATATTGAGTGGCCTCAAAGGGTTAAAGATAAGCATGCTTAGCATAAACAATTCATTTTTCAATCTAAGACAAAGGCTTGGGGTCGATTATGATTGAGATGTTGCTGGTTCTCTGTCGCCCTGCGGTACATGTTCTCAACACCAACAAAAAACTTGTCGCGGAGATTTGGATATGGGGTCTCATCTAGAAATTACAGTCAGACCCTGAAAGATTGGTCTTCACAGAAGTGCAGTTTTCTCCCATAAAGAGCAATTGCTGCCCTTTCAATCAATTGTGTTAATCTCCGATCGACTGATTTCTGATGGAAGAGATGCCTATAGTAATTAGGGAGGAAGCAGTAACCAGAGGCCCCTTCCTGCCATTGGGGACAATGATGGATTCCGTTTCTAAGTAAGTTGTAGAAAGAGATTGGCGCTGTCATAATGCATGAAATCAGGGTCACAATGCCATGAGGTGAAAGTAACTCGTGCTTGACTAAAACATTCCAGATAATCCAGTGTACAGAGATAAGGGAGGAAATTGCTGAGGCCTTGACAGAAATCTTTGTATTCTCACTGGCTACAGGTGAGATCCCAGAGGACTGGAGAATAGCCAATGCTGTTCCTTAGCTAAGAAGGGTAGCAAGGATAATCCATGGAATTACAGGCCTTACGTCAATGATAGGAAATTATTGGAGAGTATTCATCGAGACAGGATTTACTCTCATTTGGAAGCAAGTGGACGTATTAGTGAGAGGCAGCATGGTTTTGTGAAGGGGAGGTCGTGTCTCACTAACTTGATAGAGTTTCTCGAGGAAGTGATGAAGATGACTGACAAAAGTAGGGCAATGGATGCTGTTTACAGACTGGTACAGAAGGTGAAGTCACACGGGATCAGAGGTGAGCTAGCAAGATACAGAACTTGCTTAGTCATAGAAGACAGGAGGTAGCAGTGGAGAGGTGCTTTTCTGAATCGAGGGCTGTGACGAGTATATATAAATGATTTGGAGGAAAATGTACTTGTTCTGATTGGAAAGTTTGCGGATGACACAACGTTGGTGGAATTGCGGATAGCGATGAGGACTGTCAGAGGATACAGCAGGTTTTAAATCGTTTGGAGACTTGGGCGGAGAGATGGCAGATGGAGTTTAATCCGGACAAATGTGAGGTGATGCATTTTGTAAGATCTAATACAGGTAGTAAATATACAGCAAGCCTATGTCTCAACAATCGTTCTGCATCTTAATGGTATGTACGTGGAATGAACCCATGCTCTACACGCCCAGATCCCTCTGTATGTTAATGTTCCTAAGCGTTCTGCCATTTACAACATACTTCATACCTCGATTTGATCCTCCAAAATGCATCACCGCGAATTTGTCCAGATGAAACTCCATCTGCCATTTCTGTGCCCAAGTCTCCAATCTATCTATCCTGTTGTATCCTTTGACAGTCCTCGGCACTATCAGCAACTCCGCCAATCTTCGTATCATCCGCAAACTTACTAATCAGACCACCCACATTATCCTCCAGATCATTTATATATATTACAAACAACAGAGATCCCAGCACTGATCCCTGCGGAGCACCACTAGCGACATTCTCCACCATTCCAGCGCTGTCTTCTATAACCAAGTCAGTTCTGTATCAAACTAGCCAACCCACCCCGAATCCTATGTGAGTTTAAATTTTGCACCTGCCTGCCATGCCAAATGTCTTACTATAATTATAATAACCTTTATTGTCACAAGAAGGCTTGCATTAACACTGCAATGAAGTTACTGTGAAAATCCCATAGTCGCTACATTCTGGCACCTGTTCGGGTACACGGAGGGGGAATTCAGAATGTTTCAATTCACCTAACAAGCACGTTCAAGAGGCCTTCATTTCCGGGACCGGGAGAGAGAGAGAGGGAGCCGGAGTGCAGCGAGTGCAGCTTGGGATTCAGGTAGGTGTTTAAACGTGCCCCCAGGTTCCAGCTACCTTCATTTCCGGGAGCGGGAGAGAGAGAGGGAGCCGGAGTGCAGCTTGGGAATCAGGTAGCTGCTTAGGTGTTTGCTTTTTACTTCTATTTAAGTTGGGCAGTAAGCTCTCTCTTTTCTTTATTCTTTAGCAAGTATAGCTTCAGATTTTCGGCGGGAGCAGTGGCCACGGGTCTGTCGGGAAGGTAAGTAGCTGGGAGAAGTATAACTCTTTGTGGGTTGGTAAGTATTGTGATTGGTAAGTAAAATCCTTATTCCTTTCGCTTATTCATTATTTGATATTATATTTGTAATCAGCTAAGGTAAAGTGTGAAAATGGCAGGAGATCCCGGACCCGTGTTATGCTCCTCGTGCTCAATGTGGGAGTTCAGGGACGCGGTCGATGCCCCTGACTCCTTCATGTGCGGGAAGTGTGCCCAGCTGCAGCTCCTGTTAGACCGCATGACGGCTCTGGAGCTGCGGATGGACTCACTTTGGAGCATCCGCGATGCTGAGGAGGTTGTGGATAACATGTTCAGTGAGTTGGTCACACCGCAGATTAGGGTTGGTGAGGGAGACAGGGAATGGGTGACCAAAAGGCAGAAAAAGAGCAGGAAGGCAGTGCAGGTGTCCCCTGCGGTTATCTCCCTCCAAAACAGGTATACCGTTTTGGATACTGTTGGGGGAGATGACTCGCCAGGGGAAGGCAGTAGTAGCCAGGCTCTTGGCACCGTGGCTGGCTCTGTTGCACAGAAGGGCGGGAAAAAGACTGGCAGGGCTGGAGTCATAGGGGATTCAATCGTAAGGGGAGTAGACAGGCGTTTCTGTGGTCGGAAACAAGACTCTCGAATGGTATGTTGCCTCCCGGGTGCACGGGTCAGGGATGTCTCAGATCGGCTGCAGGACATACTGAAGGGAGAGGGTGAACAGCCAGTTGTCGTGGTGCATATAGGCACCAACGATATAGGTAAAAAACGGGATCAGGTCCTACAATCAGAATTTAGGGAGTTAGGAGATAAGTTAAAAAGTAGGACCTCAAAGGTAGTAATCTCAGGATTGCTACCAGTGCCACGAGACAGTCAGAGTAGAAATTCAAGAATAGTCAGAATAAATACGTGGCTTGAGAGATGGTGCAGGATGGAGGGGTTCAGATTTTTGGGACATTGGAACCGGTTCTGGGGGCGGTGGGACCATTACAAATCAGATTGTCTACACCTGGGCAGGACTGGAACCAATGTCCTCGGGGGTGCTTTTGCTAACATTGTTGGGGAGGTTTTAAACTAATGTGGCAGGGGCGAGGGGGGGGGGCGGTGGGAACCAGATTAGGAAGTTAGACAGAAGTTACACAGGCATGTCCCGTAACAGCCTCCCCGAACAGGCGCTGGAATGTGGTGACTAGGGGATTTTCACAGTAACTTCATTTGAAGCCTACTTGTGACAATATGCGATTTTCATTTTCATTTTCAAGTTAGACATCAGTGAAGTGGCAGCAAGTAAAGCCAGTGAGGTACTAGATAATAAACTCAATGTGACTAAGGGGAAGAGTAGACAGGGAAGAGATGATGAACGCAAAGGGACAGGTGGTCTGGGGTGCATTTGTTTAAATGCGAGAAGTGTAGCAGGTAAGGCAGATGAACTTAGGGCTTGGATTAGTACCTGGGAATATGATAGAACATAGAACATAGAACAATACAGCGCAGTACAGGCCCTTCGGCCCACGATGTTGCACCGAAACAAAAGCCATCTAACCTACACTATGCCATTATCATCCATATGTTTATCCAATAAACTTTTAAATGCCCTCAATGTTGGCGAGTTCACTACTGTAGCAGGTAGGGCATTCCACGGCCTCACTACTCTTTGCGTAAAGAACCTACCTCTGACCTCGGTCCTATATCTATTACCCCTCAGTTTAAAGTTATGTCCCCTCGTGCCAGCCATATCCATCCGCGGGAGAAGGCTCTCACTGTCCACCCTATCCAACCCCCTGATCATTTTGTATGCCTCTATTAAGTCTCCTTTTAACCTTCTTCTCTCCAACGAAAACAACCTCAAGTCCGTCAGCCTTTCCTCATAAGATTTTCCCTCCATACCAGGCAACATCCTGGTAAATCTCCTCTGCACCCGCTCCAAAGCCTCCACGTCCTTCCTATAATGCGGTGACCAGAACTGTACGCAATACTCCAAATGCGGCCGGACCAGAGTTCTGTACAGCTGCAACATGACCTCCCGACTCCGGAACTCAATCCCTCTACCAATAAAGGCCAACACTCCATAGGCCTTCTTCACAACCCTATCAACCTGGGTGGCAACTTTCAGGGATCTATGTACATGGACACCTAGATCCCTCTGCTCATCCACACTTTCAAGAACTTTACCATTAGCCAAATATTCCGCATTCCTGTTATTCCTTCCAAAGTGAATCACCTCACACTTCTCTACATTAAACTCCATTTGCCACCTCTCAGCCCAGCTCTGCAGCTTATCTATATCCCTCTGTAACCTGCTACATCCTTCCACACTATCGACAACACCACCGACTTTAGTATCGTCTGCAAATTTACTCACCCACCCTTCTGCGCCTTCCTCTAGGTCATTGATAAAAATGACAAACAGCAACGGCCCCAGAACAGATCCTTGTGGTACTCCACTTGTGACTGTACTCCATTCTGAACATTTCCCATCAACCACCACCCTCTGTCTTCTTTCAGCTAGCCAATTTCTGATCCACATCTCTAAATCACCCTCAATCCCCAGCCTCCGTATTTTTTGCAATAGCCTACCGTGGGGAACCTTATCAAACGCTTTGCTGAAATCCATATACACCACATCAACTGCTCTACCCTCGTCTACCTGTTCAGTCACCTTCTCAAAGAACTCAATAAGGTTTGTGAGGCATGACCTACCCTTCACAAAGCCATGCTGACTATCCCTGATCATATTATTCCTATCTAGATGATTATAAATCTTGTCCCTTATAATCCCCTCCAAGACTTTACCCACTACAGACGTGAGGCTCACCGGTCTATAGTTGCCGGGGTTGTCTCTGCTCCCCTTTTTGAACAAAGGGACCACATTTGCTGTCCTCCAGTCCTCTGGCACTATTCCTGTAGCCAATGATGACATAAAAATCAAAGCCAAAGGTCCAGCAATCTCTTCCCTGGCCTCCCATAGAATCCTAGGATAAATCCCATCAGGTCCCGGGGACTTATCTATTTTCAGCCTGTCCAGAATTGCCAACACCTCTTCCCTACGTACCTCAATGCCATCTATTCTATTAGCCTGGGGCTCAGCATTCTCCTCCACAATATTATCTTTTTCCTGAGTGAATACTGACGAAAAATATTCATTTAGTATCTCGCCTATCTCTTCAGACTCCACACACAATTTCCCATCCCTGTCCTTGACTGGTCCTACTCTTTCCCTAGTCATTCGCTTATTCCTGACATACCTATAGAAAGCTTTTGGGTTTTCCTTGATCCTTCCTGCCAAATACTTCTCATGTCCCCTCCTTGCTCGTCTTAGCTCTCTCTTTAGATCCTTCCTCGCTACCTTGTAACTATCCATCGCCCCAACCGAAACTTCACACTTCATCTTCACATAGGCCTCCTTCTTCCTCTTAACAAGAGATTCCACTTCCTTGGTAAACCACGGTTCCCTCGCTCGACGCCTTCCTCCCTGTCTGACCGGTACATACTTATCAAGAACACGCAGTAGCTGATCCTTGAACAAGCCCCATTTATCCAGTGTGCCCAACACTTGCAGCCTACTTCTCCACCTTATCCCCCCCAAGTCACGTCTAATGGCATCATAATTGCCCTTCCCCCAGCTATAACTCTTGCCCTGCGGTGTATACTTATCCCTTTCCATCATTAACGTAAACATCACCGAATTGTGGTCACTGTCCCCAAAGTGCTCTCCTACCTCCAAATCCAACACCTGGCCTGGTTCATTACCCAAAACCAAATCCAACGTGGCCTCGCCTCTTGTTGGCCTGTCAACATATTGTTTCAGGAAACCCTCCTGCACACACTGTACAAAAAACGACCCATCTATTGTACTCGAACTATATATTTTCCAGTCAATATTTGGAAAGTTAAAGTCTCCCATAATAACTACCCTGTTACTTTCGCTCATATCCAGAATCATCTTCGCCATCCTTTCCTCTACATCCCTAGAACTATTAGGAGGCCTATAAAAAACTCCCAACAGGGTGACCTCTCCTTTCCTGTTTCTAACTTCAGCCAATACTACCTCGGAAGAAGAGTCCCCATCTAGCATCCTCTCCGCCACCGTAATACTGCTCTTGACTAGCAGCGCCTCACCTCCCCCTCTTTTGCCTCCTTCTCTGAGCTTACTAAAACACCTAAACCCCGGAACCTGCAACATCCATTCCTGTCCCTGCTCTATCCATGTCTCCGAAATGGCCACAACATCGAAGTCCCAGGTACCAACCCATGCTGCCAGTTCCCCTACCTTGTTTCGTATACTCCTGGCATTGAAGTAGACACACTTCAAACCACCTACTTGAACGCTGGCCCCCTCCTGCGACGTCAAATCTGTGCTCCTGACCTCTATACTCTCATTCTCCCTTACCCTAAAACTACAATCCAGGTTCCCATGATGTTATTGGTATTACGGAGACTTGGTTGAGGGAAGGGCAAGACTGGCAACTAAATATCCCAGGGTATAGATGCTTCAGGAGGGATAGAGAGGGAGGTAAAAGGGGCGGAGGAGTTGCATTACTGGTCAGAGCTGATATCACAGCTGTGATTAAGGAGGGCACGATGGAGGATTCGAGCACTGAGGCAATATGGGTAGAGCTAAGAAATAGGAAGGGTGCACTAACATTGTTGGGACTTTACTGCAGGCCACCCAAAAGCGAGCGTGAAGTAGAGGTACAAATATCTAGACAGATTATAGAAAAATGTAGGAGCAGTAGGGTGGTTGTGATGGGAGATTTTAACTTCCCCAACATTGAATGGGACTCGTGTAGTGTTGGAGGCGTAGATGGAGCAGAATTTGTAAGGAGCATCCAGGAGTTTTTTTTAGAGCAGTATGTAAATAGTCCAACTCGGGAAGGGGCCATACTGGACCCGATATTGGGGAATGATCCCGGCCAGGTGGTTGAAGTTTCAGTCGGTGATTACTTTGGGAATAGCGATCACAGTTCCATAAGTTTTAGAATACTCATGGACAAAGACGAGAGTGGTCCTAAAGAAAGAGTGCTAAATTGGGGAAAGGCCAAGTATAACAAAATTCGGCAGGAGCTAGGGGATGTGGATTGGGAGCAGCTCTTTAAGGGCAAATCAACATTTGAAATGTGGGAGTCTTTTAAGGAAAGGTTGATTAGAGTGCAGGACAGACATGTCCCTGTAAAAATGAGGGATAGAAATGGCAAGATTAGGGAACCATGGATTACGGGTGGAATTGTGAGACTAGCTAAGATGAAAAAGGAAGCATACATAAGATCTAGGCGACTTAAATCTGATGAAGCTTTGGAGGAATATCGGGAAAGTAGGACAAATCTCAAACGCGCAATAAAGAGGGCTAAAAGGGGTCATGAAATATCTTTGGTTAGCAGGGTTAAGGAAAATCTCAAAGCCTTTTATTTGTATATAAGGAGCAAGAGGGTAACTAGAGAAAGGATTGGCCCACTCAAAGACAAAAGAGGGAATTTATGCGTGGAGTCAGAGGAAATTGGTGAGATTCTTAATGAGTACTTTGCATCGGTATTCACCAAGGAGAGGGACATGACGCATGTTGAGGCTAAGGATGGATGTTTAAATACTCTTGGTCAAGTCGGCAATAGGAAGGAGGAAGTTTTGTGTATTCTCAAAGGCATTAAGGTGGACAAGTCCCCAGGTCCGGATGGGATCTATCCCAGGTTACTGAGGGAAGCGACGGACGAAATAGCTTAGGCCTTAACAGATATCTTTGCAGCATCCTTGAGCACGGGTGAGGTCCCGGAGGATTGGAGAATTGCTAATGTTGTCCCTTTGTTTAAGAAGGGTAGCAGGGATAATCCAGAGAATTATAGACCTGTGAGCTTGACATCAGTGGTAGACAAACTGTTGGAGAAGATACTGAGGGATAGGAGCTATTCACATTTGGAAGAAAATAGGCTTATCAGTGATAGGAAGAGTGGTTTTGTGCAGGGAAGGTCGTGTCTTACAAACCTAATAGATTTTTTTGAGGAAGTGACAACATTAATTGATGAGGGAAGGGCTGTAGATGTCATATACATGGACTTCAGTAAGGCGTTTGATAAAGTTTCCCATGGCAGGTTGATGGAAAAAGTGAAGTGGTATGGGGTTCAGGGTGTACTAGCTAGATGCATAAAGAACTGGCTGGGCAACAGGAGACAGAGAGTAGTGGTGGAAAGGTGTGTCTCAAAATGGAGAAACGTAACTAGTGGTGTTCCACAGGGATCTGTGCTCGGACCACTGTTGTTTGTGATATACATAAATGATCTGGACGAAGCTTAGGTGGTCTGATTAGCAAGTTTGCAGATGATACTAAGATTGCTGGAGTTGCAGATAGCGAGGAAGACTGTCAGAGAATCAGCAAAATATAAATAGATTGGAGAGTTGGGCAGAGAAATGGCAGATGGAGTTCAATCCAGGCAAATGCGAGGTGATGCATTTTGGAAGATCTAATTCAAGAGCGGACTATACGGTCAATGGAAGAGTCCTAGGGAAAATTGATGCCCAGAGAGATCTGGGAGTTCAGGTCCGTTGTACCCTGAAGGTGGCAACACAGGTCGATAGAGTGGTCAAGAAGGCATACAGCATGCTTGCCTTCATCGGACGGGGTATTGAGTACAAGAGTCGGCAGGTCATGTTACAGTTGTATAGGACTTTGGTTAGGCCACATTTGGAATACTGCGTGCAGTTCTGGTCACCACATTACCAGAAGGATGTGGATGTTTTAGAGAGGGTGCAGAGGAGGTTCACCAGGATGTTGCCTGGTATGGAGGATGCTAGCCATGAAGAAAGGTTGAGTAGATTAGGATTGTTTTCGTTGGAAAGACGGAGTTTGAGGGGGGACCTGATTGAGGTCTACAAAATTATGAGAGGTATGGACAGGGTGGATAGTAACAAGCTTTTTCCAAGAGTGGGGGTGTCAATTACAAGGGTCACGACTTCAAGGTGAGAGGGGGAAAGTTTAAGGGAGATGTGCGTGGAAAGTTTTTTACGCAGAGGGTGGTGGGTGCCTGGAACACTTTGCCAGCAGAGGTGGTAGAGGTGGGCACGATAGCATCATTTAAGATGCATCGAGACAGATATATGAACGGGCGGGGAACAGAGGGAAGTAGATCCTTGGAAAATAGGTGACAGGTTTAGATAAAGGATCTGGATCGGCACAGGCTGGGAGGGCCGAAGGGCCTGTTCCTGTGCTGTAATTTTCTTTGTTCTTGTTCTTTGTCTTTGCACTGTGGGAGGAAACCGGAGCACCCGGGGGAAACCCACGCAGACACAGGAAGAACGTGCAGACTCCGCACAGGCAGTGACCCGGCGGGGAATCGAACCTGGGACCCTGGAGCTGTGAAGCAGCAGCGCTAACCACTGTGCTACTGTGCCGCCCACTAAAGTCCAGGTAAACTACATCCACAGCCCGTTCCGCATAATTTTCTTTGTCACCTCTTCAAAAAACTCAATCAAATTGGTGTGGTGTGAAACGGCAATCCGTCGGTTTTAAAGATAAATTATCTCATAAGCAGCATGGACTCGAGTTGAGGCTGGATGTTAGGGGAGACATGCAATAGTAATGTGGCAGCTAAACAACTGAACGTTTAGAAACAAACAACCATTTCTTAACTTGAAGCTAACAGACGCAGGCCGCCGTCTCGAGCGCCAGACAGGACCAGATCTCTTCTGTCGAATGATTTCGTGAAGGTCTGCTCTTCCTCCGGTCAGGTAACTTCATACATGGCAGGAAGCACAGAAACATTGCGATCAGATTGATGGTTGGAGAATTGGAAGTGGTGGGAGAAACGTTAGCCATTATATATATCTTACTTTGCTTTCCCAAGTTTTCTTCATTTGACTTTGTCTCTTAATATTTGAACCATCCGCTGCCAATTCAGTGCCATAGTATTGATCATTCAGTTATTCACTCCACTCGATGTCCACGTTGACAACAGCGCTAGAATTTCCCTTTGCAGAGAGACCTTGAGATTTAATTACTGCGCCTGCGCCACTCTGCTTTGTGCAGGCCTCAGGAATAGTGAGCTGATTGGGCAATTTACAATTAAATTCGGGGCGTCGCTGAGAGGTATCTAATTGAAAGCACTTTTCTTGATTTTTATAAGGGAGATTTGAAGCAAGGTGTTTGTGTTGAAGAGATTCCGGGTGAAGAGTATCTTTTGGACAATGATGCAGAAAGGATGACCTCTTCGGGGTGGCACATGTTTCAAATCAGGGAATGCTTGAAGAAGATCACCAGAACGAATCACAGAGATGCCAACTCGCTTTTTATTTCACGCCATCGCCTTCTTCGGGAAATTGGGCTGAAGTCTCTTTTTAAAAAGAGCTGGAAATAGATTTCACCAGAAATCACCACTGAAACTGCCTTCGCCTCTGGAAAGTGAAACACTTTCAGACTGATGCCGGGGGATCCATTGAGGTGGAATAACTGACCACTGTCTGTATGAGTGACCACAGGTTCGGTGGCCGTAACCCTCATTGAGTAATCCATGCTGCATTACACCTGTGAGCACAGGACGCTTCCCAAACACTCTGTGACAGGGGAAATGGAATATTTCTCAGTTAAATGTCAGCTGCTCCCGAATACCCCTGTGCCGGGATTGCGGAATGCTATTCAGTTTGCGCACGCGCATTTTACCAGTCGCTGCATGGTGGCACAGTGGTTAGCACTGTGGCTTCACAGCGCCAGGGTCCCGGGTTCGATTCCCGGCTTGGGTCACTGTCTGTGCGGAGTCTGCACGTTCTCCCCGTGTGTGCGTGGGTTTCCTCCGGGTGCTCCGGTTTTCTCCCACAGTCCAAAGATGTGCAGGTTCGGTGGATTGGCCGTGCTAAATTGCCCTTAGGTTGGATGGGGTTGCAGGGTTACGGGGATAGGGTGGAGGTGTGGGGTTAAGTAGAGCGCTCTTTCCAAGGGCTGGTGCACACTGGATGGGCCGAATAGCCTCCTTCTGCACTGTAAATTGTATGAAAATCAGGGATAACATTGGCACAGCACATGTGATTTGCTGAACATCTGCAACCTCTAAATGAAAAAACATGTAAACCATTTTTTTAGATGCTGGATTGATATAAATTAATTGCCCAAGTCTTAAACTTGCACAATCTTGCAGCTGGAAACCATGCTGTTCGGAATGTAGCTGGTTCAGAGTGAGGCAATATCTAACGGAATTTTTGGGCTTTTCTTTTCCATTCTGTCCTTTGCAAAAGTAGACAAGAAAGTTGTGCAAGCGGGACTATGTTTTAAATGGCATTATATTGGAATATAAAGGAAGCAGGCTACCCTGGTGACATCGTGTTAATGCAGCTTGTGTCTGTTCGCGGCTCTTCACACCAACACTCGTTCCCGTATTGTCGGTAAAATGACGCTATATTGTCCCTCCAATGATGGTTCCTCTTCCTAAATAATTCACCAGTCAAGGTTTTGAGCAAGGTGTACTTCCCGCGATGTACAACCTCTTGAACTGTATTAACTTTGAACGTTTTTCACTTCTCTCTCTGCCTCTCTCAATGCATTCTGCATCTGGCTGTCTCTGGAAATCTGCCTCTTTATTTATTATTTGCAGGTATCCAGTTGAATGTCCTGTCCTGGGTGGTGGTTGCACTATAATGGAACAGAATGGGCACAACTGGTCTGAGCGGCAGTGAGTAGAGGGTGGTTTTGAAAAGTTGTCTTTCAGTCTGGAGATTAATATGCACTCACGAGCCATAGGTTGGCGATGGAGGACATTGCCGATTTGCATCACTTTATCCTCAATCTAATGCCGTTCATTAAGAAGTAGTGTAGTTTACAGATCATAGATTTGAGTTGGACCAAATAGACTAATGTTGGAGTTACAGCACTCATTGAGATCCCTTTGTGTTCAGCTGCAGAATGGTATTGTAGAAATCACGATTCTCTGCGGAAGGTTACATTTGGGGCCGTTTTTTAAACCCAATAGTAGAACCTTATACGATAGGGAAGTTTACAATAAAGCTTTGCAATTTACTGGTTGAGAAACATTAAAAAAAAAAGAAAATAGCTGCAAGCGGAGGCCCTTCGAGCCCGCTCCGCCATTCATTATGATCATGGCTGATCACCCAACTCAATAGTCTGACCCCGCCTCCCCCCCCCCCCCCCCAAAAAAAACACTTTGACCCCCTTAACCCCAAGTGGTTTATCTAACTGCTTGTTGAATCCATGCAATGTTTTGCTGTATGCTATCCCTTTCGGAGCACTGCGTTTCAATTGTGACATCAAGGCCTTCAACATTGTGATGAATGATTTATCAAAGTGGTCTCGGAACATTATGCAATTTATTTCCTTCGACACCCAAGAGTGTCTAAACATCGTCTACTTCATCAGGAGAACAAGCGAACATAAGGTTCGGAACAGGAATAAGTCACTCCGCCCCTCGAACCTTCTCCACTGTTCAATATGTTCATGGTTAATTCGCTTTAACTTTTGTCCCATGTTCCTAATTATCGTCGATTATCTTCCACCCCTTGCTAATCAATCACCTATCTAACTGTGCTTTAGAAAATGTCAAAGACTTTGCTTCCAATATCTTTTGAGGACGCGAATTCCAGATACTCCTGGTTGTTGAAGAGCGGGGTAAACCCTCCTAATCTCTGCTTTAAATGAGTGATTCTTTATTTTTAAACAGTGGCGCCTAGTTGCCGATTCTCTGACAAGAGGAAACATCCTGTCCACGTCAATACCCTTCAGGATCTTAAACGTTTTGTTCAAACCATTTCTTCTCGTCTTAATTCTAGTGGATACAACTCAACCTGCCTCGCAGAAGAACACCAAATCTTGGATTTAGTCTCCAAAACCTTCTCTGCATTGACATTCTCCCATTAACAACAAAATTGTGCAGAATACACCAGATGTGGTCCCTTCAGTTCCCCGTGCAACTGGAGAATGACCTCCCAGCTTTTGTAGTAAATTTCCTCACAATAAACGACAACATGCTCTATGATAGTCGATCCCGTTTTGTAATATTCGGATTGCAATTAATAGAACAAAAGAACAAAGAAATGTACAGCACAGGAACAGGCCCTTCGGCCCTCCAAGCCCGTGCCGACCATGTTGCCCGACTAAACTAACATATTTTGCACTTCCTGGGTCCGTATCCCTCTATTCCCATCCTATTCATGTATTTGCCAAGATGCCCCTTAAATGTCCCT